>NW_004444108.1:4717298-4748853 GCF_000243295.1 Trichechus manatus latirostris | reverse complement strand
GGGGGGGTAACAGAAAATACAGAGAGAATTGTTGAAAAATTGTTGGCAGAAAACTTCCCTGATATCATGAAAGATGAGAAGATATCTATCCAAGACGCTCATCAAACCCCACACAAGGTAGATCCCAAAAGAAAGTCACCAAGACATGTTATAATCAAACTTACCAAAACCAAAAATAAAGAGGGAATTTTAAGATCACCTAGGGATAAACAAAAAGTCATCTAAAAAGAGAGTCAATAAGACTAAGCTCTGACTACTCAGCAGAAACCACGCAGGCAAAAAGGCAATGGGATGACATATATAAAGACTTAAGGGAAAAAAATTGCCAGCCAAGAATTATATATCCAGCAAAATTGTCTCTCAAATATGATGGTGAAATTAGGGCATCTCCAGATAAACAGAAGTTTTGGGAATTTGTAAAAACCAAGACAAAATTAAAAGAAATACTAAAGGCAGTCCTCCGGATAGAAAATCAATAACATCAGGTAACAACCCAAGACTAGAACACAGGACAGAACAACTAGATATCAACCCAGATAGGGAAGTCACAAATATCAAAGCTAAAACACTGAAAATAAGGAAACAGAGACATCAATATGTAAAAGTGACAACATTAAAACAAAAAAGAGGCACTAGATAATGTAATCATAGATCTTTCCTATGGAGAGGAAGTCAAGGCGATATAAAGAAATAAAAGACTGGTTTAAACTTAGAAAAACAGAGGTAATTATTAAGGTAATCACGAAGGAAACTATCAGTCCTGTACATCAAAATAAAAAAAAGAAAAACATAAAGACTCAGCAAATACAAAATTAACAATAATGAAAAGGATGAAAAGAAAATATATAAAGAAAAACGACTCAGCACAGAAAATTAAGAGGAACAAAGAAACTGTGAACAACACAAAAGAAAGACATCAAAATGACAGCACTAAACTCATACCTATCAATAATTACCCTGAATGTGGAATGGACTAAATGCGCAATAGACAGAGAAATAGACAGAGAATAGCAGTATGGATAAAAAAAAAAAAAAACACAGTGCTGCCTACAAGAGACACACCTTAGACTTAAATACACAAACAAACTAAAACTCAAAGGATGGAAAAATATATATCAAGCAAACAACACTCAAAAAAGACTAGGAGTAGCAATATTAATCTCTCACAAAACAGACTTTAAAATAAAATCCACCACAAAGGATAAGGAAGGACACTATTTAAAGATTAAAGAGTCAATACACCAGGAGGACATAACCATAATAAATATTTATGCACCCAACAACAGGTCTCCAAAATACATAAAACAAACTCTAACGACACTGAAAGAGAAATAGACAGCTCAACAATAACAGTAGGAGACTGACTTCAATACACCACTTTCGGTGAAGGACAGAACATCCACAAAGAAGCTCAATAAAGACACGGAAGATCTAACTGCCACAATAAACCAACTTGATCTCATAGACATATACCAAACACTCCACCCAACAGCGGCCAAGTATACTTTCTTTTCCAACACACATGGAACAGTCTCCAGAATAGACTACATATTAGGACATAAAGCAAGCCTTAACAGAACAAAGCATCAAAATATTACAAAACATCTTTTCTGATCATAAAGCCATAAAAATAGAAATCAATACCAGAAAAAGCAAGGAAAAAATATCAAACACATGGAAACTGAACAACACCTCACTGGCTGGAATAAAGAAATTCACAGTATCAAATGAGAATTAAAATACACCCTACCAGGACCTTTGGGACACAGCAAAAGCAATGCTCAGAGGTCAATTTATAGCAATAAATGCACACATCCAAAAGAAGAAAGGGCCAAAATCAAAACATTAACCCTACAACTTGAACAAATAGAAAGAGAACAGCAAAACAAGCCCTTGGGCACCAGAAGAAAGCAAATAATAAGAGCAGAATTAAATGAAATAGAGAATAGAAAAACAATTGAAAGAGTTAACGAGACCAAAAGCTGGTTTTTTGAAAAGACCAACAAAACCAATAAACCACTGGCCAAACTGACAAAAGAAAAACAGGAGAGGAAGCAAATAACCTGAAGAAGAAATGAGATGGGTGATATCACAACAGACCCAAATGAAATTAAAAAAATCATAACAGAATGCTATGAAAAACTGTACTCTAACAAATTTGAAAATCTAGAGGAAATGGGCAAATTTCTAGAAACACACTATCTACCTAAAATAACACAAACACAGGTAGAACAACTAAATAAACCTATAACAAAGAACAGATTGAAAAGGTAATTTAAAAACTCCCAACAAAAAAAAAAAAGCCCTGGCCTGGACGATATCACTGGAGAATTCTACCAGACTTTCAGAGAAAGTTAACACCATTACTAATAAAGGTATTTCAGAGCATAGAAAAGGATAGAATACTCCCAAACTCATTCTATGAAAACACCATAACCCTGATACCAAAACCAGGTAAAGACACCACAAAAAAAAAAAGAAATTACAGACCAATATCCCTCATGAACATTGACGAAAAAATTCTCAACAAAATTCTAGCCAACAGAATTCAACAACATATCAAAAAAATAATTCACCATGACCAAGTGGGATTTATACCAGGCATGCAGGATGGTTCAACATTAGAAAAACAATCAATATAATCCATCATATAAATAAAACAAAAGACAAGAACCACATGACCTTATCAATTGTTGCAGAAAAGGCATTTGACGAAGGCCAACACCCATTCATGACAAAAACTCTCAGCAAAATAGGAATAGAAGGGAAATGGTGCCTGGCTGCCCTGACAGGGAACACAACAGAGAGTCCCTGATAGAGCAGGAGAAAAGCAGGGTGCAGAACTCAAATTCTAGTAAAAAGACCAGACTTAATGTTCTGACTGAGACTGGAGGGACCCCAGAAGGCATGGCCTCTGAACTCTCTATTTGCCCAGAACTGAAACCATTCCCGAAGGCAACTCTTTGACAAACATTAGACTGGACTATGGGACATAAAATGATACTTGTGAAGAGAGTGCTTTTTAGGTCAAGTAGATATATGAGATTAAATATGCAGCTCCTGTCTGGAGGCGAGATGAGACGGTGAAAAGGGACAGGAGCTGGTTGAATGGACACGGAAAATCTGGGGTGGAAAGGAGGAGTGTGCTGTCACAGTATAGGGAGAGCAACTAGGGTCACAGAACAATGTGTGTATGAATTTTTGTATGAGTAACTAACTTGAACTGTAAATTTTCACTTAAAGCACGATAAAAAAAAAAAAAAAAATCACCTAGTCCCAAAAGGTCCTACTACTCACTGTCATAATCACTTAGAAAATTAATTAAATGTCTCAGTGCTTCCCAAATTTTTCATCCTCCACTTACATCAGGACCTGAGGACCCCCAAAAAGGCTGCTCACAGCCCTGCCTTCCTCAGGGCTGAAGGGATCAAATCTTGAGGTACACCTGTAGCCCTGTGCAGCAAAGGGTTAACTCAGCAGACTTGGTTTGCTCAAATCCTGCACATTCCAAAGAAAAGACTGGCTCTTGACTGACTCCTGGGAGATAGCCTCTGAGCCCTTAGAGTATCCTGTCTGAGAAGATTGTTTTCGTATTTCTGAGGCCCTGGGCCACACTGTATCAGTTTGACCTTCGGGGACTGAACAGTGAGTATTAAGGTCAGTCAGGTGGATGCTGCTTGCCTAAGTGACTGACCTTCAATAAACACCCTGGACATCAAGGCTTGAGTAAAGTTCCCTTGTCGGCAATACTTGTTGTCACACATCATTGCTGGAAGAATTAAGCACATCCATGTAACTCCATGGGGTGGGGACACCTGGAAGCTTGTGCCTTGTTTCTCCTGGACTTTGCCCTATGTGCCTTGTCCCTCTGCTGATTTTAATTTATATCCTTTCACTGTAACAAACCATAGCCATGAGTATAATAGCTTTTCAGAGTCCTTCTAGAGAATTATCAAACCTGAGGGTGGTCTTAAGAACTTCCAACATAGCCCATTCACAGCACACTATGTGACACCACTGGGAAACTCTGACCTAGATTAGGGCCCTCCCATAGCTCACTGAATGAGAATCTCTAACCAGAAATCTTCATATTTTACATACTCCCTGGGTTAATCTAGTATAGCTAGTGAGCCACTAGCTTTAAAACACACTTTAAGAGCTTCTGAGCTATTTCATCCAGACATCTGATGCTTAAAATAACCTCAAAAACATCCCTATCATTTGGTTTGTAAATTTCTAGCAATAGGACACTCACAATCTCTCAGAACAGCCCTCTTCAGTATTTAAGTAGTTCCTGTTGTTGGAAAAAAATCCCTTTTGTGTATGTAGATATGACTTACAGTCTTGGCTTTTAGTTACATGCAATGAGGTCATACAGAGCAAGGCTCATCTGCCTCTGCATACAGTCCTCCAACTACTGCCGTTTTCTTGCTTCTCCTGAGTCTTCTCTTGCCTTATCCTCCAGAATTTCTTTAACAGATCTCGATCGACTGATGGAAAAGGAGAGATCTCCAATGATCCTCTGTATCAAGAGGTCACAATTTTTAAGCAACAAATCTTTATCCTAAAGTTTCATGGTTACAGTTATAATATTATATGAAACATGGAAAACTAGTCACCGAGAACTTTATATATAGAAAATTATATATATATAGTATATAGAAAAACTATATATATTATATATAGAAAAACTATACAATATATAGAAAAACTATATATATAATATATAGAAAAACTATATATATATATATACGTATTCAATATGTATACCCACTGACATCACAAAAAAAAAGTACAGATTTAAAGAAAGATGAATAATGGTGTTCTTTTTGGCGGTAGAACATATTTTTGATTGGTTGGTTGGTTGCACAGATGTCTTAGTTACCTAGTGCTGCTGTAACAGAAATACCACAAGTGGTTGGCTTTAACAAAGAGAAATTTATTTTCTCACAGTTTAGTAGGCTAGAAGTCCAAATTCAGGGCATCAGCTCCAGGGGAAGCCTTTCTCTCTCTGTCAGCTCTGGAGGAAGGTCCTTCTCATCAATCGTCCCATGGAGTAGGAGCTTCTCTGTGCAGGAACCCCAGGTCCAAATGACGCACTCTGCTCCCAGCACCGCTTTCTTGGTGGTATGAGGTCCCCAACTCTCTGCTTGCTTCCCTTTCCTTTTATCTCTTGTAAGATAAAAGATGGTGCAGGCCGCACCTCAGCGAAACTCTCTTTACATTGTATCAGAGATATGACCTTAGTAAGGATGTTACTATCCCACCCTTATCCTCTTTAACATAAAATTATGATCACAAAATGGAGGACAATCACACCATACTGGGAATCATGGCCCAGCCAAACTGATACATGCATTTTTGGGGGGACATAATTCAATCCGTAACAACAGATATCAACCTAAAGAGTCAATTAAAAATAGAATGCATTCTGGTGAATGATATTGGTTGGATGAATTAGGCAGAGGATATATTTTCAAGCAGGAGGAATGACTTTTCTGATTGGTGAATATGGGTGAAAGCACTAAACCAGCATGGTACAGCACCTTTTGGGCTCTCCTTCCTAGCTGCTGCATCCTACTCTGTCTCTGCACGCGTATGGTTGGCTGAGATGAGCCTCTCTGAGTGTTTGGCAGTTACAAAACCATGGCAAGAATGGCCATATAAAAGTGATTCATTGCACCACATTCAGTTTTTCCAGTGCTGGAGCATCTAAGTCTGCCTAAGTCGTCAGTATTTAAAAAAAATGTGCAGCCACAGATCAATCATGTTGTACTATTGAGTTTTCTTCAGCAATAAAGCTGATATTCTCCCTAAATGTCTGACTCCTGTGTCCTTCTCTCAAAATGTTCAAACTCGGAAGGGTAAGAAAATAGTTTTACTTACTGACTCCCTAAATTTTCTCTTCTTTTTCCATCTAGACGCTGGGGCACAAGCTTCTGTGTTTACAAGATTGTGAGTACAACACATAACAAATAGGAGTTGACTCTCCAAGTTACTCTAATTCCACCTTCTTCTTAAAGCTGTCCTGACCCCACTAGACTAGACTGAAGTAACCTCTCCTCCTCTGGAGTCCATTCCTTCTATTACTCCTTTGGGACCTTTAACTTACTACCTGCTACTGTTTATTTCTATTTCATATACATATATGTATTTCCCATATGAGATTACATGTTCTTTGAGGGGAGGATCTAGGTTTTATACTTCTCATTTTTGTCCCTTTACTGTATTCTTAGTGCCACACACAGAGGAGGCAACCAATAATTGCAGATGGCCAATTACTCCTTCCAAGCATTTCGGACATCCACAGTTGAAATGGTTCGTGAATCACATTAATCTCACAGTCTACAAATAACTAACCTCTCCGCTTTTCTAATTCGATCCCTGGCAATGCGAAGCTTATTGCTATGGATCCCTGCTTCTCTGCAGGGCTGCTCAGCTACTTTTAGGTAGGAGCCAGTGTGTTCTTGAAGCATTTCTTCTGTCCATTTCACATACAATTACATCCCTTCAATTTACCACACACCAAAGGCCCTGGCATCCTGGTGTCATCCATTCTCATTGCATTATTGGCCAAGTGTTGTGGAATTGTGATAAGCTTGGCATAAACGCCTGCAGAGTTCTCTGTTTCCAAACCTCTTTAACTGAAGACCATTTGATGTGAAATAAAGCAAGCAATGTGGCGAAGAACTATTTCCTAGAGCCAAAAGACTGCTGGCTGCTAAGAGGTCCAAATGTCACACCCATACTATAAATAGAGCAAGTTTTGCTTTGTTGACCTTTGCATTCTTTAAAGGCTGAGCTCTCTTCTCTACCATGAAATCTCTGTTAGAAAATTGTCTCTTGGAGCCAACTATAAAAGCCAAATGTTTCTGTGTAGTGTGGAGCCTAGGAGGGAAGTGTTAAATAACCTCAACTTTTTTATTTCTCCTAATATGTTCCTAATATTCTTTTTGCTTTGTTCAGGCAGGGCAATTGGACTTAGAACCTTCCAGATGAACTGCAAAGGCGTCTGGGTGCAGTGTATAAGTTAAGGTATTCAATAAAGCTGACAAGCAAAGGCACTAATAGAGATTCGGGGTTAAGTTAGCTGGCTGGAGTCAGAAACATCAGGATCTGGATGCAGAGTAAACATTCAGGATCGAAATGCACAGTGAGGATGATACAGACCATAGGTTCACAGGAGCACAGTTCACTGACCATCAACAAGTCAGGATAACCAGAGGCCAGTGTCAGCAGGAGCAAGGGAAGCTCTCTTCTTGGGGCTCAGAGTCTGGAACTTGAAGGCAAATCAGCAGAGATACCTGTTCTCATCCTGACCACTGAAGCTAGTGAAACCTAGGCTGAAATACTAACACCCACATTTATAACAGTGCTCCTCAAACTTTAATGTGCATAGAAATCACCTGGGATCTTGCTGCAATTCCCACTCTGATGCAGTAGGTGAGGGACTGCACCCAAGAGTCTGCATTTCTAATGAGCTTCCAGGTGATGCTGAGGCAGCTGGTCTGCAGACCACACTTTGACTAGCATCCACTGTGTGCCAGACTCTTCTCTCTGCTCTTCCATATGTTTACTGCTTTAGTCGTCAGTATAGGAACCATCGTTATCATTTTTCTCATCTTAGAGGTGAGGGAACTGGGGCACAAAGAGGGTACAAATGTGCCCAAATTATTTATCATGCCTAGTAAACAGCAGAGCAGGATTTGAAACCAGACAGCCTGCTGCCAGGGTCTCTGCTGATATAATCACTAAGAGGACTGCTTTTCCTAGGCTGTGTGCTCCATACTGCATGAAGGCTCATCAGCATCTCCAAGTACAATAACTAGTGCTAAGGTGAGCCTGTGTGCCCTGGCAGGGTTAAACCATTGTAATCATTACTCTAGTTTCCAACCTAATCCAACAGAAGAAAGTGACTCTAATAATATTCACTTGGATGAGTAAAAGAGTCATATAATGTGCAGTGTGCCCACTACAGCCCCATTGCACAAAATGGTGTATATTTTCATATATTTTGTCCCATTATTTATCATTTTCTACCTGAATCTGTCCCTGAGAATTGAAAATAGCAGACTAGCACAATGAACAATACACATGAATTTGTTCTCATTTTTTCTCACAAGAGAATCTGTCTTCGAGTTCCTCTTTAAGACTTTGTATCTTACCAGCCTCTGTGTTTGTACGGTTTTGCTTGTGAACAATACACATGGATTTGTTCTCATTTTTTCTCACAAGAGAATCTGTCTTCGAGTTCCTCTTTAAGACTTTGTATCTTACCAGCTTTTGTGTTTGTACGGTTTTGCTTGTCTTTGTAAGGCAGAGAAATGCTGGCATCTCCCGTGGATTAAAATAACTGTAAAAACCCTGATTTGAAAGGTCCTCTGGGCCTGCTGCCTGGCTGCTCCAGGCAGCTAAAGATTTGAATTCTATTGAATTACAATCTACTGGGGTCTGAGGCTGCGCCAGGGACCGAGCGCCAGGCTCGGGGCCTGAAAGCACAGCTGCCCAGCGCCTTTGCACAGGTTCCCGACAGCGGCTCTCTAGCCTTAGCGGCAGCGACAGCAACCAGCCTTCATCTCAGAAAAGGCAACCCTCATCAGGGAGGCTTAGCTCGCGTCATTCCTCCCCAAGCGCCCAGAGAGGCTCATCTCAGTTAACCATATGCGTGGAGAGACAGAGACCGAGGGGCAGGGACAGAAGCGGTGAAATGACTCTTAGCATGCTAGCGTGGAGACGGTGGGTGGAAATGAACAAAATATTCCCCTATAAGAAAAAAAAAAAAAAAAACCCTTTGCCGTCCAGTCGATTGTGACTCATAGTCGACCCTATAGGACAAAGTAGAACTGCCCCATAGGGTTTCCAAGGCTGTAATCTGTAGGGAGGCAGACTGCCACATCTTTCTACTGCAAAGCAGCTGGTAGGTTCCAACCGCCAACCTTTCGGTTAGCAGCCGAGCGCTTTAACCACTGCACCACCTGGGCTCCTTCCCCTATAAACAAGTGGTAACAAAAATTGCCCCTCACCTCACATGAGGATCTTTTACCTCTTTAGTATTTATTGAATTTGTTCTGACAAATTTCCTTCTTGGGCGCAGAATAACATACAGAATAGGCAGGACGCTTAAGGGTGGAAAATGGTATATGACTTCAGTCAATGTTAGTGACAGGCAAATGGGTAGTGATTTTCCTTTTTCTGTGATGCTATCAATTGTATAAAGAAGAAAGCGACTTTCCTTAACAATTTATATTTTTTAAAGATTGGATTTTTCAGGTAAATTAAATAACTGTGTATATTAGGTCAGCCTATAAAGCATATTATTATAAAACTTAGAGAACACTGAATTTTCATCTCTGCTAAATGTTAAAAAGAAAGTGTTTTTTAGTTATTGTAATTGATTTTTTTTCCAGGATAAAGTCATGTAAATATATATGCATGTTTGGATAATTCAAATATTTTCCAGTTAGCTGAGAATTCAAATTGCAATAAAACTTTTACATGGTATTCTTTTTTAAGTTTTCTTTTAATTTTAATTTATTAGCCATTATAGCAGGATAGCAGCTCACAAATCAAATCAGATGTGCAGAAGAAATGCAATTTCTTGATTTTTGTCTTTAACTAATCAGCCTTCCTCCCAAACTGGATAGCAAGAAAAAAATTACCAAAATGTCCAATCTGTTTATATGAGGTCTGATCCTATAATTTAAATAGTATCTTAGGTATTACTGTTTCTCTTGGATAAAAGTACTTCTCAGAGGTTTCCCCTCCCTCTGTGTCTCTCCTTGAGTTTGCCTCTGGGTGTTTGTGAGGGGAGGGAGAACAACATGTGACTTATGGGTCATCTTGGCTTTGAGGCTAGATGTGGTCTTTGGATCCATACTGAGTTTTTATATCACATCATGCTTTTGTTTGTCTGGTATCTGAGACCATATCCCTTGTCCAACTGGAAACTGCTTGCCCTTCTGAAGACTACCCTTCACTTCAAGTCTGTGAAGTCCTTGCTGATCCATGCTCTAGTCTCTCTCCCTTCCCATTAAGCAATAACCTTGAAGGCCATGTTTGAAGATGGTGGCACCGCAATATGAAAAAAATCTGAATTCTTGAATGATGGCATGGAACAAAGCTCCCTATACCCCACAGGACTTTATGTGGGTGAAAAATTACTTTTCATTGTGTTATGCCACAGAGATTTTAGGATTATTTGTTACAGCAACTAGTATCACTTACGCCAAAAAACTCAAAGGCCATCATGAACATGGTTGCATGTTCTTGGTTAATCATTCTGATTCTCTATTGGCCCACAAACTGGAAATATGTTACTTTATAATGGAATCATCCTGAAAATATCTTCCTTATCAATATCCATGACAGTATACAATGCTGCCATAACCTTTAGCTTCATAGCATCCAAAGTAACAGATGACTATAGAGAAGATAATCATCTTTGTGTTCTTTGTTCCGATAAAAATCAAAAACTCTGGTTTAGGATAGGACCACCAGAGGGCAAGTGACTATAAAACTCTCTAGTTGTCAGTGTAGATTCATAGTTCCCACACACTGCACAAGACCAGGGAATTGCAGAGTTTCAAATAGGAATACTTCTCAACCCTTTGACCAGAAGAACTGTTGACCTAGAAAGGCCACAAGGGAAAGATATTGATGGCTGCTACCCATTACCTCTTACACAAGACTCAGATGTGGCATTGTGCATATGAATCTTCCTAGTCAGAAGGACACCTGTTCTCTTTCAACAAGGGATTACCAAGATTTCTAGCCACATTATCTGATGTACACCTTTAAAACTGTAATATAGATTCTAAGGGTAGAGGAGACAGCGTCTTACTCAAGACCCAGAGATTTCTTCTCTCAGGGAACATCGAAAGGTAAAACATAAAATGACTATAAGATCTTCATTACCTTACCACTGTGCAGTGACTATAGCAAAAAAAGCACTAGATTATTTTCAATGGAGTCACACAACTGCTGACAGTGGGGCACCAACAAGAGGTTACCCCCGAGCATGAGTTCTCAATAGGACCAGTGTGTCTTGATGATGAGAATAAACATTTTTTCTATAATCTTGTGCTAGAGAAGTCAGAAGGGTGAAATAAAGCAGTCAGGAGGATAAGAAGATTTCAGATTTTAAGTTGTCCCTCATTGGGTGGTTTTGGCAAAAAAAAAAAAAAACAGGAATGATGGCAAAACAAATCTGAATTGTGCAATCCAAAATAGAAGGAAAAGATTCCAGATGCTCCACTGCCTATGCTATGAAGACTATTAAATTATTTACAAACTCTCCCCAGGCCTGATTTTCAGAAGGCATGGTATATGTTCTGTACACATCGTTATCTTCAAACTGCAGAATAAAGGCTAATCTAAGCATAGTGGTTTTTAACCCGGATTGTACTTGTAAAAGGACATATGAAAATATATTCTGTGTACAAATGTCTTTATAGAAAATCTCTTTAAAATATATATATATATAGTTTTTTTTTTTTTGTTACAGAACACATACAGAAACAAGTAATATTTTAACTAGGCAAGGTTTTGTAGTAGCTATTATCAGAATAAACCATTTATTATCTATTGATCTTACCAAGAAAATGGTCATAAAATCATGTCAATGGAAAAAACACACAAGTAAACAAGCACTTTATGTCAAAGTGCCCACCACCCATCATCATCCTCCCCCTTTGCAAGGGTCACCTGTCTCTGTTAAATGGGGAGAGAAGAGACTAGTTTTCTGTGAGTCCTTCCTGCATACCACACAATTTCTACTCACCATCGGGGGCTCTTCCTGACCTTTAGAGCACTTGAGTGAACTGCCACTTGCTTGAGGCTCCTCTGGCCCCTAAGTTTGAACTTATTCCTTTTTTATGTCTCTAAAGAGGTGATACGGAGCAAATCACATTTCCCTGTGGTGATGCTGTTGAGTCTGCCCCTCAACTCATGGAGACCCCATACACAGTGGAAAGAAACGCTGCCCAGCCTTGCTCCATCTCCATGACCCACTGCAAATCAGATCATTGTGTTCCATAGGATTTTCACTGGCTGATTTTCAGAAGTAGATCTCCAGGGCTTTTCTTTTTTTTAGTCCATCTTAGTCTAGAAGCTCCGCTGAAACCTGTTTAACATCATAGCAATACACAAGCCTCCACTGACAGATGGGTGGTAGCTACACATCCTCACTTTACTCTTAACACTATCACACACGGCTGTACGGGACTATTCAACCTTACTCAAGGGTTGGAGAAATTCAAGAGAATTCTGAATAGGAGGAGAAAACTAAAGATTGTATAGTAAACATGACTTTTCTCATAGCCCAAAGGAAAAGCATCAGAGAAGTAAGCCTTCTCAGGGATCCTTGCCGAGTCACATCCATAACCTTTCTGTGCTGTCCTGAGGTCTGCACTTTTTTGTCAGACTTTCTCTTCCTTTCCTTTCCACCTCTAACCCAACACATGCCTGGGATCTACCTCATGGGAAATCCCACTACATGCCCACAGGCACTGTTTTCAAACAGATGTATCTCTGTCTCCCAAGCAGTGCATTTCCCCAAAGAAGATTAATTTGACCTGAAGTAAAGTCTTGCAGGGCCTCAGCTGTAGACTCAGCGGTGGTATTTAGCATTCTAAATCCGAAGAACAGGCTTGAGGAATGAGGTATAACCTTGACCCTCCAAAGTCACCCAAGACAGAGAGGACACTTCAAACCTCCTCTCCTTCAAAATTCCCTCACCAGGTAGGTTTCAATGATACCCTTTTATTTTCCTAACTGTTCAAACACTTGCTCACCAATACACACGTACACTTATAAACACACACATCTCTTCATAAGACCAACATTAATTCTCTGAGAAAGTACATGCTAAACAGTATTGAGTCTTTTTTTTCCTCTCTCTCTTTTAAAAAGCCTGTCCCCTCATTGATATCAAATTGTATCTGCAGAGACATGCTGAGAATATTCAGTAGCCATTGCTCAGCTGTCCTTCTCTTAATGGCTGTTCCCTTAGTAGCACAAAGACTGGGCCTGGGTCAGTTTCCAAGTCTGGTGGCAGCAAGCAAACTGGGCTTGATTCACCTCCCTCCACCTTCCATTTAAAAAACCCATGAAAACAGAAAATGACTCAAAAGCAGAAAACAAAGAATACTTTGTCAATACAAAATCAATTTTGCATAACCATGAAAGATTTTCCTATTTCAGAAACAAATTCTCTAAACATAGAAGAATGAATCTCAGAAAAGATTAGCACCTGAGTCATGTCTATAGCATTTGCATGTCTAAAAACAAGAGGTAAAAAAAAGGCTTCTAGTCACCCCCAACCTGAACATTTGAAACTGGAATTATATTCCAAATAGCCTGGGAGTCACTATCCTCTGCCCTCATTCTATAAAGAAGTTTACCCAAAGGAGCTTTGCTTCTATATCAGTGTCTCTTTATATTCATTCAAGACACCACTTCTCCCAGTAATACAACATAGGGCAGTGGTGCAGCACATCCTCAGCTGTGACACCAAGAGTATAGCTCTAGTAGTCAAGAACCATAGTTTATTGCATTGGTTGACTATTGTGATTAAGACAGTATACTTTAGCAGTTAATATTATGAACACTAGAGTCAGATATATGTGAGTTCTAGCCATAAGTCTTCCATTCACTAGCTGTGCAACCTCGGGCAACTTATTTAAACTCTCTGAATCCCTTTTTTGTGCAACATTGGAATAATACCTCAATGATTGTTTTGAGGATAAAATGAGAAAGTCAATTTAAGAATTTATCACAGTGTCTGGCACATAGTAAGAACTTAACAAATAGTACTCAAAAGCAGGTAGAATAATCAAATAGTTTAGAACACAGGGTTGGGAGCCTGTGCTTCCCTTCCAGCTAAATCAGTTGCCATTGAGTTGATTCTGACTCATGGTGACCCCACGTGAGTCAAAGTAGAACTGCACTCCGCAGGGTTTTCAACGGCTGATTTTTCAAAAGTAGATCACCAGACCTTTCTTCCAAGGTGCCTCTGGGTGAACTTGAACCATCAACCTTTTGGTTAGTAGCCGAGTGCGTAACCATTTTCACCATCCAGGGATTCCTGTCTTCCAGCTAGATGTGACTAAGTTCTGGCCAATAGAGTGTGAACAGAAATAATATGAGCAACATTTGCATCATGTACTTAAATGGAGGCCCTCCCCTTTCCCTTTTCCCTTTCTGCTGGCTGAGATGCAGAACGGTAGTGAACCATCTTGGGCCATGCAGATTATGACAACATACTAGAGACAGTGAATCAAGAAAACCTCCATCCTCCTTCTCCAACTTGGACTGATTACTCTGAGGCCTGGTCCACAGGTGTCAGTCTGAGATTGCCTGCATTTTTCTCTTCAGTTGATTCCTTTAGTTCCCAGATCTTGCACCTTTCTCCTTAGTTCATTCTCTCATTTTTCCTCATTAAGGAAAGTATGTAAAAGGTAAACCTTCTATGTTCTTGCATGTCTGTAAAGGTATTTTCTCTTCATGCTTGAACGATAGTTTGACTAGGTATAGAAGCCTAGGTTGAAATTAATTTTCTGTTAGATTTTTTAAATTATGCTCCACTGCTTTCCAGCATCTAATATTTCTGTTGAGAAATCTGATGCATATCTGATATATTCAATTTACTCAGCATTCAGTAGTACTCTTCTGTTTGAAGAATTGTGTCATTCTTTAGCTGAGGGAAATTATATGCTTTTATCCCTTTCATAATTTTGTTTGTTTTTATTCTGTTCTCTCTTTCTGTAATGCCAGTTAGCATGTATTGGAATTTCTGGAATTATTCTCTATGCCTCTGACCTTTGGCTCATATTTTCATTTTACTGCCTTTTTATTTTATATTGTGATGTTTCCTGAATTTTATTGTCCAATTCTTCCACTGAAATTTTATATTGATAAACATAACTTTATTTACCAAGAATTCTTTATTATCTAAGTATTCTTTTTCATTACATGCTGTTCTTACTTATGGATGCAATGGTTTCTTAAATGATCAAATTGTGTGGAGCTCTTTATAAGAATTATCCTATTAATTTCTGTGATCACTCTCTGAGGAATCAAAAATAATTATTATGTATAGGAAGGCATATGTAAATACATATATATATATATATGTGGATATATATATATATATATATATACATGTTTGTGTGTGTGCATATATATCCATTATATAATAAAGCACATAGACGGCACAGTTACAGAGACTTCCTAGACATATTCAAACAACTAGCAGGATTGGTTTACCGAGATAAAAGGCTTAGAACCATAGTCTTGTGGGATACCTTAATCAATTGGCATAACATAGTTCACAAAGTTAATGTTCTACACCCTAGTTTGGTGAGTATCATCTAAGTGTCTAGGGTCTTAAAATCTTGAGAGCAGTCAGGTAAGATACAACTGTTGGTATCTACTCGTCTGGAGCAAAAATGAATGAAAGAAACCAAAGATTCTAAGAAGAAATTAGTCCACGAGACTAATAGCCCACATGAACCATAGCCTCTTCTAACCTGAGGTCAGATGAACTAGAAGGTACCCAGTTACCACTGTTGACCATTCTGACCAGGGACACAATAGAAGGTCCTGGACAGAATGGGAGAAAAATGTAGAATAAAACTTCTTTAAGGAAGGCCAGACCTACTGGACTGATAGAGACTAGAGAAACCACCGAAACTATTGCCCTAAGATACCATTTGAATTTGGCATCAAAGCCACTCCTGGAGTTCACCTTTCAGCCAAATAAGAGATTGACTTATGAAATACGCAATATCACCCATGAGTATTGTGTCCCTTAAGCACCCAACTATATGAGACCAAATGGTCAACATTTACCCAAAAGCAAATATAAGAAGGCAAGGAGAGGAAGGAAAGCTAGATCAATAAAAACAGAACAAACAGAATGGAAATAATGAGAATACTGACACATTGTGAAAACTGTAACCAATGTGCCTGGACCATTTTTTTTAAAATTTTTTAATTGGGAACCTAATTTGCTGTGTAAACTTTCACCTAAGACACAATAAAATATTTTTTTTAAATAATAATTATCATTATTTTACAGATAAGAAAGAAAAGCTTATAGAGATTATGTTAGTAATCTATAAGGAAGTAAGTGTAAGGGGCAGAATTGGGATTCCCCTTCAGGTAGCTTGACTTCAGAACTAACAATTTTAACCACTACATTATTATATTTTCACTTTCTTCACATAGATTGTGGGAGGTTACACAAGTGGCTCCCAAAGATTTCCATATCCTAATCCCTGGAACCTGTGAATATGTTACCTTACCTGGCAAAAGGGACTCTGCAGATGTGATTAAGAGTCTTGAAATGGGGAAATTATTCTGGATTATTCCAGTAGATTCAAGGTAATCACAAAGATCCTTGAAAGATGAAAAATGAGGGCAGAAGAGTCTGAAAAAGAGAAGCAGATGTCGGAGTGATGCAATTGCTTGTTTTGAAGATGGATGAAGGGAATACGAGTCAAAGAATGAGGGTGGTCTCTAGAACCTGGAAGGGGCAATGAAACAGTGCCAACCCATTTTGGACTTTTGACATCTACTACTGTAAAGTAAAAAACCTTGTGTTGTTTTAAGACACTAAGTTTGTGGTAATTTGTTATAGCAGCTTTAGGAAACTAATACATAGAACTTGCACATTTCTTGTTAGATTTATTCCTAGATGTTCTCAGCTTTTTAGCTATTGTAGAGGACACCCTTTTATCAATTCCATTTCTAAATGATGATGTCTTTAAGATATGGAGCCCTGGTGGTGCAGTGGTTAAGAGCTTGACTGCTAACCAAAAGGTCAGCAGTTCGAGTTCACCAGCTGCTCCTTGGAAACCCTATGGGGCAGTTTTACTCTGTCCTATAGGGTCACTATGAGTTGGAATCCACTCAACGGCAACAGGTTTGTTTTTCTGGTTTTAAAGTACATTTATTTTTGTATGTTGATCAAATAACAAGCCACCTTCCTTAATTCTTTTATAAGCCCTAATAATTTTGGATTGAAATTTTTATCAACAAATCATAATGTCTGAAAATACAGTTTTCTTTTTTTTTTCTCTTCCTTTTTAATCCTCATACTTTTTTGTTTCTTTGTGTCTTCGATCTCTTCCTTGCTCTACTTCTTATCTATTCATTGGCTAAGACCAACTGTACAATGTTAACAGTTATAATTTCTGATTTTAATGGCAGTGCCTATGATGTTTTGACATTAAGCATATTTGGTGAATTCCATTTAATATTTCAATCGGGTTTTGAGGCTAATGTTCAGAAATAAAATGGATCTGTAATTTTCCCTTTTTGTGTCATCCTTGTTCAGTTTTGGTATTATTGATATACTAGCCTTGGAGAATTTGAAAGCTTTCCATCTTTTTCTATGCTATAAAACAGTTCATATAATATAAATTATATGTTACCTTACTTTTAGTAGAAATTGTTCTTAAGTTCTTTTGGGCTAGGTGCATTTTATATGGATAAATTTCTGACCACCTTAGCAATATTTCTATTAAGAAATCTTTCTAATAAGAGTTACCTGCTCTTATTATTTGAGTTTTGTAACAGATTTTCTTAGAAAATATTCTTTTTATATATATTTTTATATGTATTAGCATAGCATTGTACAGAATGGTGATTGACTACATCCAGGAAAAATCCTAACATTTTGTCTATTTAAACTGATTTAGAGTTGATCAGTTTAAACACATAAAATAGTCTCTTTGGTACTATGATCATTAAAGATATAGAAGACTTAGTATTTCTGCCATGCATATCAGTCTTATCCAAAGTTGCAAAAATTACTATAACCAGTCTACAATAAGGATACTCAGAGTAGGAATTTAATAATCGAAAACATATAAAAACAACATTTTTCAGAACTACTTTTTTGATAATGTGAACAAGAATATTTTAAATTATCATGCAAAAAGACAAACATAGTGACTTTTACTTTAAAATGAAAGGTGTATCTTTGCCTATCCATACATTTATATTTAAACACTGGTAATATAAGTTCCGCAATGGTTAAGTGCTCAGCTACTAACTGAAAGTTTGGCAGTTCAAACTCACCAGCGGCTCTGTGGGAGAAAGACGTGGCAATCGGCTTCCGTAAAGATTACAGCCTAGGAAACACCATAGGGCAGTTCTGCTCTTTTACATGGGGTCGCTGTGAGTCAGAATTGACTCGCAGGCACCTAACAACAACAACACAAGTTTCACATTGAGATCAACTCCTACATGTATCTATGTAACATCCACTTTTTCAGGTCATGCTTTCTCAACTATAAGCATCTTGGTGTCAAAGAATATGTCTCAGTGGCTAGAACAGTGTCTAGAACATAAGCTCCAAGGATCTCAAGACATGAAAGTTAAATGAATAAATGAAAAAAACTTTTAGAGATCACAAATACAAGTAGCATTTATTATTTCACTGTGCTGTACTAAATACAAAGCTCTTTGATAAAATAATCCTTTTCTCTTTTAAGTGTTCTAGTCATTGGGCTACTCTAAGGTTTATCCTGAATACAAAAAATACGCAAAGAAAACTCTTAGCTTAAATAAATTTCATATTTTGAAATTAATTTATAATTAGTTTTCTTTCTTGGGAAGTACTAAGCAAGGAGGGAATGTGCTTTTGAAAATTTAAGTGGGACAAAATTTCAAAGATTATCTCCAATATCTCTTCTTGCAGTTGCATTTAATAGCTAATTTAACTTTTAAAATTAGTGAACTTCACATGACCACAAAGAAATCAAAAGAATCACAATCTGCATATGTATGTACGTAAGTATTTAGTCCATGAACTTCTTTTTGAAGGCAAAGATCATGCTTTTTTCACATTTTTTTTATTCCCAACCCTAGTATCCTGGCTGACAAAATGGAAAGGAAACTAGAGGTAAGGAAAATGCAGCAAGAGAGGTGAACAGCAGAAAGACAAGAAAATAATACTTAGTATTGTTTGGGCACATAATCAATGCTCAATAAATATATAATGTGTGAAAAAAGAATGAATGGAAAAAAGACAGGAAATGAACTGGAAAAAGTGGTGTAGATATTTGGGTATTTAACAACTGTGGGAATTTTATTAACCAATAAAATGCATGACTTTTTATAATACTGCCAGACAAATGTTAAACTATTTTGTTTTTCATGCTTTGGTTTTATAAAGACCTGTGAGAGACACCACTTTGCGAGGAATAAAACACTATTCCAGAAGGGCCTTTAAACATTAGCGAAATGAAACTTTATGTTGTTTTAATTAAGACTGATGAAAAAGATGTCATAAAGCTTTAACTTGTGTGTCTCAAAGAGAACCTGCAGGCTTCAGAAATTCATGAAAACCTGAATAATGAGTCCTCAGAATTAACAACTTTTTATGTTTTGGAAGCTGGAAAGCTTGTTTCACTCTCATGATTCCTTGGACGGTATTCTTAGCAACTTACATTTCTTAATTGGAATTTTAAAAGATGTAAATGCTTTAATCTTGATTCAATTTTTAAAAACTGTGTAGATCAAATTATAATTAATTCATGATAGATAACATGTGAAGAAGGGACTTCCCAAAATGTGGTCTTTGGTTAATACTTATTGAAATGATACATTTGTTTAATTCAAATAGATATTTAAATGAGCAGTTCCATATAAAGGCTAAGTTTTAAACGAAATTTAACTTTGATGTTAATTTGCTTCATGAGTTTCAGCATAATACTGGTTATTCTCCTATATAGCTCTTGGAGGTAGAGGAAACCAATTAAAGAATATTTAGATACAGAGGAAACTAAGCATCCTCCACCACTGCACTGAGAATTTGTTGTTTATATGAATAAATTTAAGTGTTTTTAGGTGCAAATGATTGTACCGTGGTCTGTTCTCATCATGCCCAAAGGAAGACATGTATTTTCTTACCTAATTTAGCACAGCCCCTAGTTCTCAAGTTTTATAGATATGCAAATCCATTTTTTTTTTTTTCTTTTTAGATCCACCAAGCCCTATCAATTCTATTTTTGACATCTCTCTGGCTCCTTCTCTCCATCCCCATTACCTTCGCTGTGGCTTCCTCATTGCCCCACACATTACTGCAAGTTCCAATCTGATCTTCCTAACTCTAGTCAACCCACCTTCCACACATAGCCTAAGTGAGTTTTCTAGAACACAGACTCTCATCATACATCCCTGCTTAAAGCTCTTGGTGGTTTCCCTTTATCAAAAATTGGGGTAGGAGAGCCCCCTAGCCCTGTCTTTCAAGTCCACTTTCAACCCAGATACTACCTAACTTCTCAAGTTCATCTTCTGCCCCCTCTGTGCCAGAAACTCACTTAACCTTCCTAATAGCCATTTTCTCTGTTTTCTGAACACTGTAAATCTTTCATGCTTGCCTGCCTCTATTCAGGCTGTTCCCTCTGCCTGAAAAAACCCATTGCCATTGAGTCAATTCCGACTCATAGCAACCCTGTAGGACAGAGTAGAACTGCCCCATAGGGTTTACAAGGAATGGCTGGTGGATTCAAACTGCCGACCTTTTGGTTAGCAGCTGAACTCTTAACCGCTACACCACCAGGGCTCCATTTTCTCTATTAGAAGTCTCGTATTGCCTAATCTCATTTGGCAGACTTCTGTTTATCATTCAAGCTCCAAGTTCAACCCTTGTCTCCTCTGTAAAGCCCTATTGAACCTTTCTTTTAACTCCTCCTAAATGAACCTTTTTGTCCTCTACTGGAAAGCATCATATGTTATTATTATTTATTTAGTGCCTTGGAGCCCTGGTGGCACAGCGGTTAAGAACTTTGCTGCTAACCAGAAGGTCAGCAGTTCGAATCCACCAGCTGCTCCTTGAAAACCCTGTCCGATAGGGCCGCCATGAGTCAGGATCCACCACAACAACAGATTCGGTTTTTTGTTGTTGTTGTTTTTTGTTTTATTGCCTTACTCCACCCTCTAGTCTACAATACCTTTGAATGAAAGCTGTTCAAATAGAGAGACATGGTCTTACTCATCTTTGCATTTGGGGGCCAAACACAATGCTTAGTGCATACAGGTGATACAGTACATACATACTGCCTAATTTCTGAACTTCCTTGGAGAGGTAAGACTTTCCCTAATTCCCTCTGAACGTTAGTTAATACAAAAAATTGTCAGAGTTGACCGTATAAGAAAATGGTGAGTTGTTCTTCATCATCTGAGCCCCCATTACTCACAAAAATACCTATCTCAGTAACAAGGAGATCTAAGGTAAGATAAATAATAGGCACTGATTTGCAAGGGGGAGGATTTGCAATTTGCCCTTTTTTGAGCTGTAACTCATTGCATGGTGGGAGATTGAGATGGGTCAACATCAAAATTCAATTGGCTGTAACATGAGACCATAAAAGATTTAATATCAAAACTTGTACACCATATTCTCCCTTTGCCGTGCTGTCTTAGTTATTGCTGCCATAATAGAAATACCACAAGTGGATGACTTTAACAAAGAGAAATTTATTCTCTCACAGTCTTGGAGACTAGAAGTTCAAATTCAGGGTGCCAGCTCTAGGGGAACTGATATACAGACACACACGCAGACACACGCACACACACACATTCTCTCATGGCTCCCAATCCACAAAATGCATATCACCTTGCCTGACTTGAGCTCTGTCAATCATATATCCTTCACTGGAAAGTACCTTCCACTAGTTGTAGTATCCTTTCAGTTTATGAATATATAATAAAAGATGGAAGCATTATCCATAGTTCTTTTCATACCGTGTATTGTCTTCCCTTTGTTTACTGCTGCTTGCTAGGCCTGTCACACTGCCACTAGCACAGATGTTTCCTTCAAATTAAGCAACACCGCTTTTGATTCCTAGTCACAAGCATAGTCTGTCTACTGCTGTTTCTTCACAATTATCAGTATGTTGGTTGAATTGGTTCAAATGATGCCTCAGTGGCTATTTCTACTCTGAAAAAGAAACGCCAGATATTTGCAAAAACTACATGTAGGCATATAAAAAGTCCACCCGAGGTAGAATACATCATCTTCCCGAGTATTATGCAAATGCATAGTACTCTTAGCCACAAAAACACAAGGTGTCAAAATATTCTTATATGAAACAAAATTAATTGTTACAGAGATTCTGTGGGGATTATATTTTTATTAATATTTTTATGGGAGCTTAGAATTCCCTGAAGCAGAAGGGTAATTTCTGTTTAGTCTATTTTCAGAAAGAAAAAAAAAAGTTAACTCCTACAACCAGCTTAGAAGAGACAAGATAGAAGGGAAATTGGTGAAAACAGGGATGAACAGAAGTGCAGCCCTTTGAACCAAGCAGAGGAACAAATCCTATAGTACTGCAACATAAAAAGAAAAATCAATCATTGACAAAAGAGACTGTCTGAGGACACTGGTCTCCTTTGAAAGTCTGGAGAAGCAGTTCAGAATAACAATGATGGCCACAGCAATGACTACAATTTGTGCATTATAAATGGTATGTTTTTAATAAGTTCTTACTTTGATATATCTCTTTGTTATAAAGATCCCATTTCTCCTCAGGTCATTTTTCATGTTCTTCTCCCTGGGTAGAACCTCCTTTTTCTAGCAAAGCAGCAATGCCCGTATTGATAGTATAAAACGGATTACAGTGAAAAAAACAAATTGTGTAATGTAGCTGTAATAGCTCTGTCCCTGTCAACTGAACTGCAATTGACCTTGGAGGGAAGGTTAGGTGTTACATCCCTAAGGAAGCTCATTCGAGCTGGAAAGGCTGATGGTGGAGGTGACAATACGCTGAGAGAGACAGAAGGAATGACAGCTGCTTGTTCTACCACTACAGATGCTGGGTAATTCATGGTTCAAACAGAATGCCAGCCTCCCAAGGCAGTCATGAGACATGCAATGGATTCCCCTCAACAAACCATCCCTACTGCAGAATGAGAGCAAACCATCTCTATTTCCAAACTACTCCAACATTTGTAACTAGAAGTCGCTGTGACTGATTCTTTGACAAACCTACAGCTTATATATCCAACTGTGTGTTGTCTTTCAGAGGAGTCCACTGGGAGATTTATATGTTTGCTCCATAAGAGATAACATTAACTGACTCCCTTCAGGATAAAACGGGGCAAGACATTCCAGGTAGGGAGGAGAGCAAGTGCAACTTACCACTTTTTTATGCAAATAATGTGCGCCTTCTACATTTGTTTGTCAACCTCCTTCTCCCCCCACGAGGTATTTTTGTAAACATGCTATGCTGATTTCTTTTTACAGCAACATGTAAAAAAAATTGGCATAATGGCGCTTATGAAAATACCTCCTGGGGGGAGGAGGGCACAGTTGGCAAACAAACATAGAAGGCATGTGTTATTTGTGTAAAAATACAGTAGTTTTTAAGGAGCTCCAAGGCCAATATATGCAGTGAGCCGGGGAAATTGGTAGGGGAAGAAGGCAGAGCGGTGGGCAACAGCACAGCATGTTGGAACCTATAGGCCATGAGATAGAGCATAGGACTTATTTTCAGTTAAATGGGAAGTTTTTGAAAAGTTTTAAAAGATCACTCTGGCTGCTGTGTAAAGAATGGATCATTTGTTAGAGTACAGGTGAGGTCATGATGAATTCAAGTAGGCTGGTAGTGATGAAGATGGTGAGAAGTAGTTAGATTTGGAATGTGTTTTAAAAGCAGAATCATGAAAACTTGCCCATGATTTGAATGTGGGTGGGAAGAAAAAATATTAGATATGAAAGTATGTAAAGCAATAAATCCCTTATTATTCTTTCAAGCATTGAAAGTATGAGATTAGGAGTCTCATGCCCACCTTTCTTTACAAATATTTGCTTCTAACCCACTTTATGAAATGTGAGGTCATAACTAAGAAAAATACTGCTGTTTTAAGTTCTCTTAATATATTTTATCTCCAATTCTTCTAAAAATTTAGAGTATCAATTTGTTCATTTATTCCACAATTACTCACTGACAACTTATTATATGCATGGTGCTATGCTGAGTAACAGAAATTCAAAGATTGACAAGATTCAGTACGGTTCTTCAACAGTGTCAAAACCACAAAATTTTTGTACAGTTCGAAAGTATAAACATACATAAACTCAAAAATACCACCTCATAAAAGTATCTACCTCCTCCAGGTCAAATTATTCCCCTCCAAACATATATATCTTTCCATGTGATAAATTTCTATATTATAGTAATGGAGAAAATCATGTGAACTATTGGTCTAAGTTCAGTGTGATCTCACAATTATATGAGAAGGGTACAATTATGGAGTACTATGGCTGCTAACCAAAAGGTCAGCAGTTCGAATTCACCAGCTGCTCCTTGGAAACCCTATGGGCCAGTTCGACTCTGTCCTATAGGGTCACCATGAGTTGGAATAGACTCAATGGCAACAGGGTTTTTTTTCTGTTTGTTTTTTTGGTTTAGGGAATGTTTGGAGCCCTGGTGGCACAGTGATTAAAAGCTTGGCTGCTAACTAAAAGCTCAGCAGTTTGAATCCACTAGCCACTCTTTGGAAACTCTGTGGGGCAGTTATAGTCTGTCCTACAGTGTTGCTGATCTGAATCGACTCAAAGGCAATGGGTGTTCGTTTTGGTTTTGGTAGGGAAGGTTTGTTCAGCTCTACCTAGAACAGTCAAGGAAAGTATGTCTTTGAAGAATCTTTTTTTTTTAACTCATAAGACTTCAGTATTCTCTTCTTTAAAACTGAGGTAATAATACCTGCCAAGCCACCTCAGGAGATTGTTATATAGTGCATCTTCTCTTTTCTATTACTGTATCATCATCCTACAGTATTTCAATTGTGAGAATTTACATAATTTATCTCCTTCTTTCATAACTCTCAGTAATCATTCCCTTTATTATTACTTTGTAACTTGACTCTCTTATTTAAAGAAAGTTTCAGAAAAGAAAGATTAACATTTCAGCCTATCACAGTTCCACATTAGCTATCCCTGCCTACTTATATTTTAATTCTATATTAGTTTCAATATTATATATCTTTTGTGTCATTATATTTCATGTTCTTCAAGGCAGGAATTTGATTTATTAAAATGTAGCTGTGGTGTCTATATCTAGAAGGCTTAACATATATTAAATAATAATCATTTCAATATGAGAATGAATTAAAGGAAAGCCCAAACTATTAACATTTCACCTCAGGATAAATTCTCTATATAAACAGAAATGTTGCACTCATCTTTCTCCTTATTCACATCTTAAAAATATTACTTATTTTTCACAAAAAAAAAAAAGACTATAATTCTTTGGAAAATTAGTTTTTGGAGTCCTCCACTTCTGACAAAGATAAAGTAACATACCCACTGGAAACAACAAAAGACAAAATAAGTGAACAAGGTTTTCAAGACACTAGATATCAGGGAATGAAAGAAAGTGATCAATGAGAGACAGGAAACAAATGAAGTAAGCCCTACAGTTGCCACAGATTGCTGCTTAAGAGAGTTTCCATGCTTCGATACAGGGATGGGGAACTCGGACAGAGCCCAGAGGACTCCCTGAGTTGAGGAGACATAGTTGAAAGTCCAGGGAGACCATAGAGACTGGAGTTCATAGAACAGAATACTGGACAGGAGAGAATTATATGAAGGAGAACTCCAGAAATCTGCAGATGATTTCCTAGAGTATTTAGCAGAGTACTGATCAGCACTTATGTGTGAGAAAATTGGCCAAGGCCAGGGAAAGAACCATCTGAAAGGATTAGGAGGAATGGTGTCAGGTGCTCATATAAGACTAAGAATAGTGTCTGCTATGGATTGACTTGTGTCCCCCAAATATATGTGTCAGAATCCTAACCCCTATACATGTGGAAGTAATTCCATCTGTTATCACATTTTCTTTGCTATGATAATGAGTCCATATCAGTGTAGGATATGTCTTAAACCAATTACTTTTGAGATATAAAAGAGCAGATGAGGCACTGAGAAGCAAGCAAGCATGGATAGGGGAAAAAGAGATGCCATATGGAGATCTCCAAGGAACACTGAGAAGAAAGCGTTTCTCCCCAGAGCAGACAGAGGGAAACTTCCTTTAGGACCAATACCCTGAATTTGGACTAGCCTCCTAAACTTTGAGAAAATAAATTTCCATTCCTTAAAGCCACCCACTTCTGGTTTCTGTTATAGCAGCACTAAGAAACTAAGACAGTGCCTATTTACAACAGCCAAACCCAAAAACCTCATATGTAATGGAGCACTGGGTAGAATACTCGTAAGGTTGTTGTCTCAGTGGTGAGAAATAATAGACTGAGCACAACTCCAGATCCACCTAACAAATTATAAAAATAAGACATAAAAGGATCAAACTCTGTCTAAAGAACTTCATCCCAGAATGAAGCTGAAGATTTACAGAAACACAAAAATATTCAAAACCCAACAAGGTAAAATTCATAATGTCTGGCATTCAATTCAAGATTACCAGTCATGCAAAGAAGCAGGAAAACATAACCCATTATTAAGAGAATAATCAATTAATTGACTCAAAACTGGCACAGATTTTAGAACTAGCAGACAAGGAAATTAAAACAGTTATTATAATTGCATTCCTATATTTCAAAAGTTAAAAAAAGTCACTGAAGATGTAAAATAAGACTCAGATCAAAACTTCGAGATAAAAACTACAATGCTGAAACTGAAAAATACACTGGATGGGTTTAAAAGCAGATTCAACATTGCAGAAAAAAGATCAGTGACCTTGAAGATAGACCAACAGAAACTTTCCAAAATAAAACACAGAGAGAAAAAAGATTTTTAAAAAGTGAAAAGGGAGTCAGTAAGCTGTGGCACAACTTCAAGTGTCCTAATATATGTGTAATCGGAGTCCTTGAAGAAGAGAACAGAGAAGGTGAAAGGAAAACACATATGAAGAACTAGTGGTTGAACTTTTTCCAGCTTTGATGAAAACTATAAACCCACAGATACCAAAAGTTCAACGAGCCCCAAGCACAAGAAACATGATAAAAATTACACTAAGGCAAATCATAAGCAAATTACCCAGGACCAATAATAAAAGTAAAATCTTAAGAATAGCCAAAGGGAGAGAGGACACATGCTACCTATAGGGGAACAAAAATAAGGTTGATGACAGATTTCTCTTCTCAGAAAGATACTGTTAAAAGGATGAAAAACAGACAACAAACTGGGAGAAAATACTTGTAAATCATAGCAAAGAAATCTAATAAAGGAATTGCAGCCCAATTTAAAAATGGGCAAAAATCTTAGACACTTCAACAAAGAAGATATATAGATGGCAAATAAGCAAATGAAAAGATGCTGAATATCATTAGTCATTAGGGAAATACAAATTAAAACTATATACCACTATATACCACTACCCACCTATTAGAATGTCTAAAATTAAAAAGACTGATTGTACCAAATGTTGATGAGAACGTAGAGGAACTGGAACTCTCATGTACTGCTTGTGGTAACACGAAATGGCATAACCGATTTGGAAAACAATTTGGCAATTTATTAAAAATTTAAATACGCATGCACCATTTAGCCCAGCCATTTCACTCCTAGGTATTTTCACAAGAGAAAAGAAAGCATATGTCCATACAAAGACTTGTACAGAAATGTTCATAGCAGCTTTATTTGTAGTAGCAAAAACCTAGAAACAACCCAAACATCCATCAACAGGTGAATGGATAAACAAACTGTGGTAATCCATACAACGGAATGTTGTTGTTGTTGTTTTTGTGTGCTGTCGAGCCAATTCCAACTCATAGCAAGCCTACAGGACAGAGTAGAACTGCCCCATAGGGTTTCCAAAGCTGTAAATCCTTATGGAAGCAGACTACCACGTTTTTCTCCCACAGAGCAGCTGATGGGTTTGAACTGCCAATCTTTTGGTTAGCAGTCGAGGGCTTAACCACTGGGCCACCAGGGCTCCTTATGCAATGGAATACTACTCCACAATTAAAAAGGAATGAATTATTGATAAATGCAACAACATGGGTAACTCTCAAAATAATTACGCTGAGTGAAAGAACACCAAAAGATTATATGCAGTATAATTTCATTTCTGTAAAACTGTAGAAAATGCCAACTAATCTACAATGACAGAAGCAGAGCAATAGTTGTCTGGGGACTGGAGTAGGGGTGGGGCAGGAGGAAGGGATTACAAAAGGGCAGAAGGAAGCTTTTGGATGTGATGGACATGTTCATTATCTTAATTGTTGTGATGGTTTCACAGTTGTATGTTGTGTTTGTTAGGTGCCATCAAATCGGTTCCAACTCATAGCAACCCTATGTACAACAGAATGAAACACTGCCAGGTCCTGTGCTATCCTCACAATCGTTGCTATGTTTGAGCCCATTGTCACAGCCACTGTGTCAACCCATTTCGTTGAGGGCCTTCCTCTTTTTCGCTGACCCTCTACTTTTACCAAGCATGATGTCGTTCTCCAGGGACTCGTCCCTCCTGATAACATGTCACAGTTGTATATGTATGTCAAAAAACTCACCAAAATGTACACTAAATATATGTGCAGTTTGTTTATGTCAATTATCCTGCAATAAAGCTGTTCATTTTTTAAATAAAAATAAATAAAAGAAAACTGGTTTTTATTTAACTTCTCACAGGACTTCAATTTTTATATGATGATGACTATAATGTAACATTTTTATCTCTTTGATTAACTCAAATGCTTTTTGGGGAAAAAAAGTAAATGATTAAAAGTATATATATATATCCTGTTACATTTGGAAAATTCATCCTTAAATAATATATGTTTAAGTGCATTATAGGTAAAACTTTACATCCAAGAGTTCAAGAGTTCATGTCTCTTTTTAAGAATTGTGACATTGCTTGGTTGAACTCCTGCATGCTTTAGGCTTTTGGACTCAGTGTTGAAATTATTCTTGATGTGAAAAGACTTCACACTGAGACTCCCTGGTGGACACAATAATGAAGGTTGTTTAGTTGATACGTTTGCTTTTTCAAACTTTACTGCTACACTGACCCCCAAGTATTAAATCTCAGCTTGAAGATGTTTCTAAGTTACACTTATACAACATAGTCATCCATAACACTTCAGGGATTTTATATCATAGTGTCAAGGTTATCTTCTCTTAGTCACTACAGTTTTTCATAATCATTGGGCCCCAACATCATGACTGCTGCTTTTAAAAACAAAGATTTGTAAACATTTTTCTCGTCGAGGTTACATCCACCATGTATATTAGTGTAAAATTTTTCTTATGTCATTATAAAGTAAGATTCCTTTATTGCCTCATTTTCTCTGACCAGTTGGATGTATACACATGAGGTGTTTCTATCGCATGAAATTTTTCAAATATGACATTTACTGATTGGAGAATTTCAGAAAGAAATTTCAGAAAAAAAATATTTTTCTTGGATCTCTCCCTTTTTTTTTTGATCAATATACAGTAAAACCTGTAAAAGCTAGAACCTGTATAAGGTGGAAACCTGTCAAAGAAGGAAAACTCATATATTTTCCACTACAATGAGTGATAGAAAAGTGGTAAGACTGCACCTGTCAAAGGCGGAAAACTTTCGAGACCCAGAAAAACAAGGCAGTCCCATTGAGTTCTTGCTCTTGCAGGTTTCACTGTATTACTAGCCTGGTTTAAATATTTGATCTTATTCATACCATTTATATGCACTAAATAATGATTCTTCATACTCCCCTACTTAATAAGGAAGAAAGGAGTGAAGATATTATTTAGCAAATGTAATACAGAAAATTATAAGAACAAATCACATTAAAAATACAGAAGCTCCTTGGCTAACATTTAAAAATAGAAAATCACATTCTATAATGAATTTGATTTCTTGTTAGAAATAAAACAACGCAAGTTTTCTGGAGACCTGAGAATTGGTTTAGTGTCTTCGCCTTAGTGTTCTTGTAATGGCACCATTTTTCAAGGCTTTGGCACAATTCGTAAAAGGTAAATAACCCGTGTCTCCTTTGTAGTTGTTTTGTTATAAAAATGTTGACATGATTAGAGTTGTAGTAGAAGATCTAATGTGGAAGATGACTTTGGTGGCATTATTTTATCCTTACTATGAGGATTCTATAATTTGCGTGTTTAGATTTTATCCAACAAGTCAAAGCATGAATTCCAACAGGAAACACCTATTTCACTTCCCAGTAAAACTGTGATGGTCCAAACACATGGATTTAGCACATTTAAACATTCTTTAAGGAGGAGTCTAAAAAATACCGGAAGAAGATTAACTAAGAAACAGCACAATAAATTGACGCCACTCTTTTATTCAGGCCCAATTGTATATTAAAGCCTTGATATTTTTAACTTTGTTGTGGTAAGGTAAACTGTTTGGTGCTAGTATTCCTAGTGGGACAGACTAAGGTCCCAAATATGATTTTTTGTTTGTTTTTTGTTTTTTTGTATGGGAGTGGGAGAACACTAAATGGCATGAGGTAAAAGAAAAATTTAATAAATTTTATTGCATAATAAACCTAGAAGTAAGAAGTAACTATCAAAATTACTTAGAAACTTACTTATTGGGCTTGTCAACTGGCAGTGATCTGTACCACAATTTAGAGGAAAAGGATACTAAGGATTGTCAGAAGCGTCTTCTAGATGCTGGAAATGTCTGTGCCCCTGGCAGTTAAAAACTGAATTGAAGCAGGAAACATCTGGGAAATGAACATCTTCATAACAGGAAAAAAAAAAATGGGAACTACAATTAAAGGAAATAAGTTTAATCCCTGACTTGATCAGCCAGTGTTAAATACACGTAAATCATGGATTTCAGAGTAAGTGAGCAACGATGTAACTGAGGCAGCCAGGAACCACTTTGTACCTACAAAGTCCAGGAGGACAGGTATTAAAGCAACTTCTAGCATCAGGGCATGAGTGTCAAGAAGATCTTTGGGTCTTTCAGAAAGCTCAAATGAAAACACTTCATGCATGTTCCATCATCACAAGCAGCTGAAGACTCTTGGCAGTATGTGCAGCATTTATAATATGCAAATTAAAATGAAAATTACAACTAAAATAAGATACCATAAATAATAAGAGATCGGAAAATATTTAAAAGTTTGATGTTGTTGGTGAGGGTATGGGACAATCAGCTCTCTCACACATTGCTGATGGAAGTATATATGTCTACAGTTTCTCGAGAAAGAAACTACCGTATGTCTCAAAATTACAAATGTCCATACCCTTTCACACAGTAATTCCACTTCCAGTAATTTTTCCTATAGATGTACTCACAAATGTGCAAAATGATCTATACATTTAATACTTGGTACCAACTGCGTACCAGCTACTGTTCAAAGCACTGGAGATAGAGAAGCAATTACAGTAGAGTCTCATGAAGCTTATATTGGTCTGGGAGAGAGTCTGTTGTTGTTTGTTGTTACATGCCATCAAGTCAGTTCTGACCCATAGCAACCCTATGTACAACAGAAGGATACACTGCCTTGTCCTGAGCTATGCCCACAATAGTTGTTATGCTTGAGCCCATTGTTGCAGCCACTGTGTCAATCCATCTCGTTGAGGGTCTTCCTCTTTTTCACTGACCCTCTACTTTACCAAGCATGATGT
>NW_004444108.1:4701435-4717198 GCF_000243295.1 Trichechus manatus latirostris | reverse complement strand
TTGAGGGTCTTCCTCTTTTTCACTGACCCTCTACTTTACCAAGCATGATGTCCTTCTCCAGGGACTGATCCCTCCTGACAACATGTGCAAAGTATGTGAGACGTAGTCTCACCATCCTTCCTTCTAAGGAGCATTCTGGTTGTGCTTTTTCCAAGACAGATTTGTTTGTTCTTTCGGCACTCCATGGTATATTCAATATTCTTCACCAACACCACAATTTAAAAGCATCAACTCTTCTTCGGTCTTCCTTATGTACTGTCCAGCTTTCACATGCTGAAACTGAAGAGGACTTGAAACACTTATGGATGAAGATCAAACACTAGAGCTTTCAGTATGGATTACACTTCAACCTAAAGAAAACAAAAATCCTCACAACTGGACTAATAAGCAACAGCATGATAAATGGAGAAAAGATTGAAGTTGTCAAGGATTTCATTTTACTTGGATCCACAATCAATGACCACAGAAGCAGCAGTCAAGAAATCAAACAACTCATTGCATTGGGCAAATCTGCTGCAAAAGACCTCTTTAAAGTGCTGAAAAGCAAAGATGTCACCTTGAAGACTAAGGTGCGCCCGACCCAAGCCATAGTATTTTCAATTGCATCATATGTATGCAAAAGCTGGGAGAGGGTCTATAAGCAAATAAATACATAATATATCAAGTAGTAGCAAGTGATGTAAAGAAAAATAAAGTAGGATAAAAGGGTAGGAATAATGAGGGAGGGATGCTATTTTATATTATGTAGGTAAGGAGGTGACATTTAAACAGAATCTCAGTGAAATGAGGAAATAAGCCAAGCAAGTATCTATGGAAAGAATATTCTAAATATATATTATCGCAGCATCGTTTGTAACAGGGAAAAACTGAAAACAACTTAAATACTTGTCAGTAAAGGAGCCCTGCTGGTGCAATGGTAAAGAGCTTGGGTACTAACTGAAATGGTGGTGGTTCATACCCACCCAGATGCTCCACAGGAGAAAGACCTGGCAATCTGTTCCCATAAAGATTACAGCCTAGACAACCCTATGGGGCAGTTCTCCTCTGTCACATGGGGTTGCTGTGAGTTGAAACTAAACTCAATGGCACCCAACAACAACAGGGGCCTAAATAAATAAACCCACTATATGTCTCCATACCAAAAAAAGACACCAAACCCATAGCCATCGAGTCAATTCCAACTCATAGATACAAAAATATATGTAATTATACATATATAAATGACATCTATATCATTACATATTTCATATATATAAATGATAAAGTTGTTACTCCTGAGGAAGAGTACTGGCTGGATGGGGCTGGGGTACTGGATAGAAAAGTTACTTTTCACTGTAGCCACTTTGTACTTTCAAATTTTGTACATGCATGTACTAAGTTTCACATACGAAGCATTATATTGAAATGGTTTATGTCAAATAAACATCTAAATATTACTGAAGTAAAAATCTGTTTGTTTAAAATATCTCTAGGAGTTCTGGAAGTCTCAAATAATAATATTCTACAACCTAAAATACCAAAAAAATTTATGAACAAATATAGGTCACAGGTGTTATACTGAGAATGCTTCTGGATTTTCTGATAAAGACAAGCCCTTAGCAGAAAAAAAGAAAATTGTACTTTTGTAAAGAGCAATTCAAACAACATATCATCATCTATGTTACTAAAAGGGACTGGATCTCACAGATCTGTAGTGTCTTGTCAAATTTTTAAGAATTCACATTCTCACCCTCTTACGAGAAAAATAAATTCTATGTACTTCCCCCTTCCATACTTTAACAAAAAATGGCCATAAAGCAAAGGCTTGACACTGAAAACAAGTTTGTGCCAAAAAAGAAAGAAAGAAAGAAAAAAAACAGCCTGTCATGGATTGAATTGTGTCCCCCCAAAACATCTGTCAACTTGGCTGGGTCATGATTCCCAGTGTTGTATAATTGTGTACCATTTTGTAATCTGATGTGATTTCTGTATGTATTGTAAACTCAATCACTATGATCTAATACAATGGATTAGTGGCAGTTATACTGATGAGGCTTACAAGATTGGATAGTGTCTTAACCCAATCTCTTTTGAGATATAAAAGAGAGAAGGGAACAGAGACACATGGGAACTTCATACCATCGAGAAAGCAGTGCTGGAAGCAAAGCATGTCCTTTGGACCTGAGGTTCCTGCGCTGAGATGCTGCCAGACCAAGGCAAGACTGATGCATCACAAGGACCTTCCTCCAGAGCCAACAGAGAGAGAAAGCCTTCTTCTGGAGCTGATGCCCTGAATTTGGACTTGTAGCCTACCAGACTGTGAGAGAATAAACTTCTCTTTGTTAAAGCCATCCACTTGTGGTATTTCTGTTACAACAGCACTAGATGACTAAGACACAGCCCAACAAACAAAAACAAATACACTATCATTTAACTCAGACTCCTCATGAAAAGCAAGGCTAAAATAAATTCAATACTCTAAATTTCCCAATTTTTTCTTGATTTTGTGTAGGAATATGAATTTATGGAGAAACCGTGAATTTGCCATAGACAGGTAAGCTACAGGATAGAAAATAGCTTTAGTTACAGGGTAAATTCCCAATACTTAACTGACAAAGGCTAATACTATCGACTTACTCCTACAGACCAGGCACAACACATCCTGTAATCCCTGTCCTCAGTTGACACCAACAGCCACTCAGATGTGAGGACGGCAGTATGGCCAGAGGCCCATACTGGGGAAGTGTCAGCAGGTGCTATGAATGAGCCACGGTGGTGGCTCCATACCACTGGACTAGGATGCTTCTCCACTCACCACCCTTTCCACAGTATTTGGCTGCATCCTTCCCTCACTCTCAATAAATTCAGGCTGGAAAGATTCAACATCAAACAGCTGTGGTCTAGAGAATTTCTCAGGTTCTCTTTATTTTACTTAATTATTTTTAAATATTGGGTAAAGAATTGTAAAGTGTAGGCAGAAAATGGGGCTTGGGTATGATGGGTGGGGCTGGAAGAGAATCATTTTCCCAAAGTATGTTATTGCAGTTTGACATAATCGTTATCTCCTAAATCATTTGTTACAGTGCTCAGGGCTGTATTAAGTTTGGACTCAGAAGATAAGAATTTGGAGACAAGCTCAGAATTTTCTGCCTTTACCACTTTTATGCTCTTGTTATCTGTATGCTCATCTTTCTTAAGGTTTTAACCAACAGAACATTTCTATTGTGTCTTCAAATCAAAAAAAAGAAGCATTCACAGTAACTATGTTGCAGGTGGCATTCCCCGTAATTGACAGGACTATCATTTTCATACGTCTGCTTATCTACTTAGAACATTTTCATCTTCCTTCAGTTACCTCAAGCCCCACTAAAATAAAACACCTGAATGAAACAATTCAATTCTGTTCTGACAACAGCTGCAAATGCAGTAATTCTTCCTCTGATGTTAACTACGAACTCTAGGTCAGATCTCACAAATTAGAAGGCACAGTCCTCCAAACTGCCAAGTCTGCCCAAGACTTGAGATGCCAGTGCAAGCTTGGAGATCCCCAGGGCCTCCCCTCACTTTGATCTGCTGGCAACAAATTTGGGGGTACCTAGTACCTCCTTGGGTTCAATAATTCACTACAATGTCCCACAGAACATACAATTATGATTACAGTTTTATTATAGCAAAAAGGATACAAATGAAGAAATGCATAGGGTGAGGTCTGGGAGGGTTGCCAACATGGAGCTTCCATATCCCAAAGGATTCGTTACCTTCTCCCATGCATCAGTGTCTATCACCAACCAGGAAGCTCCCAGAGATTGAGCGTCCATAGAGTTTATGGAAGGTTTCTTTACATAGGCACGATTGATTGAATCATTCCCCATGTGGTTGAACTCAAATCCAGCCCTCCTTTCCTGAGTTCAGATATCATGTGGTGGGTCTTTCTGGCCTGAGCAGTCCCGACCAAAGTTTCACCTCTTAGCATAAACCCTCAGGTATAGTCTGGAGCCCTCATGGATCACAAAGACACCAATTACTGGGGAAATTCCAAGGTTTTAGAGGTTCTCTGTCAGGAAGCAAGGACAAAGACCAAATTATTTGGGTAAAGTTAACTGTAAACCACATACCACCAAAACTAGTCTGAGGTTATTTTTAAAACAATGTCCTTTCCATCTATTTTTCAGATATCAAAACATAGATGCATGGTATTATTTTCTTTATCCTGCTAACTATAGAGTATAGCCAAGTGAGTGATGTGCCCTAGTACCAATCTAATCCCAAATCATTTTCAAATGTCAAAAAAAAAAAAAAGAAATCAATGAATCATGAATGGCATGTATGACTGTCAGCTTATACATACAATAAACATTACTTCATTAGCTGAAACTGCTTTGCTATTTTTATTTTATTTACTACGTAAATCTATAGCAATAAAGGATTTGTTTGTGAAGAGAGAGGGGGAGAAGACAGACTGAGAAAGATTCGAGAGAGGGTTTGTCTAGAGGCAAATCGCTGAAGATTAAAAAGGCTTTTGTAAAAGCAGCTCTCTGCAATCCTGACAGTTTCAATGATAAAAATCAGCATTATACTGAACATATACGCCTTTTGCTACTCCCAATTCTTTCCCAACCTGTATAGTGCCACCAGCAGATCTGAATATGAGGGACCAAAGAAAAGGGAGACCCCTGGTCTTGCTCATTTCTCCTGGAACTGACAACATGAATAACAGATCTGGCTGGATTGCAAGAGCACCATTTCTTCTACAGAATCCCACAAACTGCTTTGGGATTTGGAAGTTTATGCTGTGCTGAGCCTTTTTGTTTCCTGTGCAGATGTGGGCACACATGGTGAATAACAATAATTCCCAAGCTATAAAACTGAAGTTGTAACTTCTTTAAATACTATATTCTGTATGAATCTATTCCCAAGGTAATTGGAGTTTTATACCTTAAAACTCAAGAACACGTAGTAGAATCATTGATGGAGATTTCTTCTTGGGTGCAAACTTCGAGGCCCCAAAAGCATTGTAGGGTACTTATCACTAAAAGATCAGGATACATTTGTTGGATAAAATTGGAATATATTTATGGCAAGATCTAAAAATGGTCTCTTTATATTGAAGAGTTTAGGGTGGTGATACAGGAAAAAGCAAGTGAGAATAAAAAGATGTGAAGCCCTTAATGGCAAAGAACTGTGGCTTCCAGTGTGATAATCAACCGAGTAACCGAAGGGTCCATTATCATTGTGGCTGCTCTGGATTAAAAATACCAGCCACAACAGAGACAGTGTTGCTCTCACCAGCAATTAACTGTTAAATGTCTGCAAGCAATAAAAAATACTTGTGCTATTCCTAATCTTAGCCCAGTAAATTCTGCCTATATACCAAACAGCATGAGGCTATGTGCAGAGAAGTTCCCCAGGTGGCACAAATGGTTTGCTCTAGGCTAGGAACCTAAAAGTTGGCGGTTTGAACCCACCCAGTGGATCCGCGATCTGCTTCCATAAAGATTACAGCCAAGAAAACCCTGTGGAGCAATTCTACTCTGTCACACATGGGGTTGCCATGAGTTGGAAATGACTCAATGGCAACAGTTTTGTTTCTCTTTTTGTTTTTTGTTTTTTTTTTTCAATGCGCAGAGAAGAGTCCCTGCGGGGCACGAATGTTTAAGCACTCTGTTTGAGTCCATCCAGAGGCACCCCCTAGAAGGAAGGCCTGGCAATCTACTTCCAAAAAATCAGCCACTGAAAACACTATGCAGCACAGTTCTACACTGACACACATGCAAATCAATTTAAAATCAATATATTTTTCTGTTAAAAATTCTCTTCAAAAAAATCTAACACTCTGGATTTTAACAGTGGCTATCTTCAAATGGGAAACCCTGGTGGCCTATTGGTTAAGAGCTATGGCTGCTAACCAAAAGGTCGGCAGTTTGAATCCACCAAGAGCTCCTTGGAAACTCTATGGGGCAGTTCTACCCTGTCCTGTAGGGTTGCTATGAGTCGGAATCAACTCGATGGCAGTGGGTTTTGGTTTGGGGTTTTTTTAATTTTGGAACATGGGTTATATAACCAGAATAGTCCTCCCTTATCAGTATATCATTACAGAAGAAGTGGCAGTCTGCTATTCTGGGCTATCATTCCTGGTTTGTGCCAGATAAATACGAAAATATTTCAAGAGTAATAAAAAACAGTAAATGCAAAGTACTTTACCTTTCACCTTCTCAGAGGACAAGTTTGACTTTCAAAATAAGATTTACCTGCTGTTACTATACCGCACAAGGCCATTACCACTTCAAGATTTTTCTGAACATAGGAGCAAAAGAAAAGCATTCATAGAGCAAGATGTGTCTCATTGTCCCCACAACACGTTCTCTGGGCTTCTCACTTTCTCATCCGTGAGAAGTTTTCATTGATTTGTCATTGAGTGCTCCCCAGAGTCCCATGAAAGCATCGAAAATGTGACCATATGTTTCAGTTGTGCCCTTGGTCGGGGAGCTGCTGACACCTTCATTGTCCAGCCTTCAAGATTCTTTAGTACATTTTATGTCTTAGAGATAGAAGTTATTTTAAAGTGATTGACTGAAGCAGAGCTTCTGGAATTAGAACAGGTGTGATTTGCGTACACATCTGTTTGGTCATAAAATATTGGCACTTAAGTGGGATATCCAGGTTCGCAGCTGCTTTCCAACAGCTCCACACTGCATTTAATACCCTTCTAAGACAGCAAGAGTGAGAAATGAAATATACTCTCATCGCAGACAACAACAAAATTATGTTTTCTTACAATTTATTCTATATTTCTGAATGTTTAATAAAATTAAGTCATCTAAATTCACTGATTCTAATTTATTCCTTGCTTTAAAAATGTCCGTCCTGTTTTCTTATGGAATTCATAGGCAGAAATATGAATACTTAACAAAATAAACAACTTGAGCTACACATAAATGTTTCCGTTTGCTTTCATCATTCCTTTAGAATAAAACTCTGAGATATAAGCACAGTATTTCTTCTTATGGGTAAAGTATCCGCAGAGAACACACATAAACACACACACACACACTTGGAACCAATTAGGCCATTCCATTGATATTTTTTTCTCTTCTTTCCTCTTTTATAAATATATATTTTAATAAGTATTGAGCAATTTTGATATGTAGTTTTCTAGGAATACTTCATTAACATATTCTGATAACCAACACTTTGCATTCAGTAGTCTGTTAACACATGCTCAGAGGAAATAAATTTTAACTCCATTTCTGTAATTCTTCTTAGACATTTATTCACAAATATTATCTATATCTAGGCCAGGAAACAAACTACCAAGGAAAAATAATTCTTTCAAACTAAAATATAAGTTCTCCTTAGTTTCTCTCTCAACAAGGCCAGTATTTCCATTGAGATAGGTTGCTTATGGCAAGATTTCATATTCAGTAGAAAATCATGCTTTGGAGGTTATTTTCATGTCTGACACCTTTAAAAGAACTCTACACATAAGCCATTTAATTTTAAGTAGCTAAAGGCAAAGAAAAATACCTACCTGTCTACTAGGTTCTTCAAAAGTTATTCATTCCCTATGCCCACTGTAAGTATTTGTCCCCCAACTGTCAACCAACTCCCTAATGGGCTCAGGAACCTACCTGAAATTACCAGGTGTTTCCCTTTGTAATTCCCTCACAGTTTTAAAACATATATGAAGCACTGAGCACAGTGTCAAATGTAAAGTAAACCACTGGAATAAAAGACCCTGCCTAGCCCTCTTTCCAAGGGCAACTTAATATAGTTGCCCAAGAGAAAAAGAAGAGACCTTTAAAGGCTCCTTATAGATAGGAAGGTAGGAACATGAAGGCTGGAGAGATGCTCAGATGCCCAGCTCAGGCCTTAAATAGAATCAAGAACTTAAATCAAGAACTCTCTGAAGATCCAGTACGTCAGTAACTAAGAGACCTGCTATGGATTGAATTGTGTCCCCAAAAAAAGATATGTTGAAGTCTTAACCTCTGTATCTGTGAATGTGACCTTGTTTGGAAAATTGGGTCATTCTTTGAAAATATTATCAGTTAAGACATACTGAAGTAGAGTGAGTCTTAGACCTAATCCCTTCCGAGTGCTGTCTTATAAAAAGAGAGTCAGACATGGGGAAGACAGATGCCATGGGAAGATACATCTACAAGCCAAGGAATATCAAAAATACCCTGAGCTACCAAAAACTTCCTCTGCAGCTGGCAGAGAGAGAACACAGTCCTGCTGAAGCCCAGAATTCAGACTTCTAGCCTGGTGAACTGTGAGAAAATAAATTTCTGTGCTTTAAAGATTACCTGTGTTTCTTTGGTTATGCAAAGGCATTCGACTATGTGCACCATAATAAATTATGGTTAACACTGGGAGGAATGGGAATTCCAGAACACTTAATTGTGCTCGTGAGGAACCTGTACATAGACGAAGAGGCAGTCATTCAAACAGAACAAGGGGATACTGCACAGTTTAAAATCAGGAAAGGTATACATCAGGGTTGTATCATTTCACCATACCTATTCAATGTATATGCTGAGAAAATAATCTGAGAAGCTGGACTATATGAAGAAGAACATGGCATCAGGATTGGAGGAAGACTCATTAACAACCTGCAATATACAGGTGACACATCCTTGCTTGCTGAAAGCAAGGAGGACTTGAAGCATTTACTGATGAAGATCAAAGACTACGGCTTTCAGTATGGATTACAACTCAACATAAAGAAAACAAAAACCCCCACAAATGGACCAATAAGCAACATCATGATAAACAGAGAAAACATTGAAGTTGTTAAGGGTTTCATTTTACTTGGATCCACAATCAACACCCATGCAAGCAGCAGTCAAGAAATCAAACATTGTATTGCATTGGGCAAATCTGCTGCCAAAGATCTCTTTAAAGTGTTAAAAAGCAACGATGTCACTTGGAGGACTAAGGTGTGCCTGACCCAAGCCATGATGTTTTTCAGTCACCTCATACGCATATGAAAGCTGGACAATGAATAAGGAAAACAGAAGAGTATTTACGCCTTTGAATTATGGTGTTGGTGAAGAGTACTGAATATACCATACACTGCCAGAAGAATGAACAAATCTGTCTTGGAACAAGTACAGCGAGAATGCTCATTAGAAGCAAGGATGGAGAGACTTCGTCTCACATACTTTGGACATGTTATGAGGAGGGACCAGTCCTGGACAAGGACATCATGCTTGGTAAAGTAGAGAGTCAGTGAAAAAGAGGAAGACCTTCAACAAGATGGATTGACACAGTGGCTGCAACAATGGGGTCAAATATCAATGATTGTGAGGATGGTGCAGGACCAGGCAGTGTTTCATTCTGTTGTACACAGGGTCGTTATGAGTTGGAACCAACTCAACGGCACCTAACAACAACAACAAACAAAAAATTTCCCCTGCAGCTGGCAGAGAGAGAATATAGTCCTACCGAAGCCCTGAATTCAAATTTCTAGCCTTTAGAACTGTGAAAAAATAAATTTTTGTTCTTTAAAACCACCCACTTTGTGACATTTTTTACTGCAACCCAAGGAAACTAAGACAAGTCCCTCCTTTGGCAATTCCTCAGAGGTCCTATGAGAATTCTGACTAGGATGGCACTAAGATTCACTGTCCATTCTATTTTGAGAACACAGTACTGGAATGCCCTATAAACCAAGTAGGATACTAAATAAGATGACAATAATCTTCCACTGCACCCCAGTCAACCAGGGAGAAGAAGCAGTCTTCCCTTTATGCCCCATTTCCACATACCCCATTAGGAAACCATTTGCTTTTGACTTCCACCCATTGAGCCATGCCTATTCACAGCTGCAATACGGTTGTGTGAGCCAGCCTGCTCAGTCTTCACCTGATTCTTCACTGGTTTGAAGGTTCTGTGACCAAAAGCCGGACTGTGGGGCATTATGTCTCTTAGTTAGCCTTCAAAAAAGCCAAGTTCCTTTCCTGGTCACTCCCTATCCTACACTAAGGATATGATCAAGGTTATCCACAAAAGCTCACACGCTCCTACACCAAACTTTCCGCTTCTACTATTCCTCCCCTCCCCGCATTGACCTCCTGATTAATCCATCTGCCCCACACAGTGATTCTGTGGTCTTTCCATTTGAAGATGGAATATTTTTCATTATCATAAATGTCCCTTATATTTATCCAGAAGGTTAAATAACAGCATGTAGTGATGAATTGAAAATGAACCTTTGTAAGCTAAATAGGTAACACATTTAATGCATCATCAACTATTTTTCAATCCTGAGTCGTTACACAAAATAGATGATGCTGTAGTCCTTTATAAAACTATGTCTGGCATTTGGACCTATCTAAACAGTTATATCAAACAACTTGAAAATATAAACCATACAAACATTAGAAAGTTTCACCTAAAGATGGAGCTATCATAACTTTCAACACTCCTTTTCTGTTGCCTTTGTTGGCTCATTTTCTTGCTTAAATCAGTCTCAGGCTCTTGTTCTTATCTTTCCAAACTCTTCCATCATGATCTCAATGCTTATGACTCATAAAGTTATATCTCTAGCCCTAAAATTCCATTTATGTGTTCAATAGTAAATACAACATATCCAACATCATCTTTCTCAGAAAAACTAAATGCGTAACAGCATATTTTTATTAAGTTTCTCTGCTTCCAGTTTCTCTTTCCCCATTCTTTCAGTTATACCAGTACATTTTAAATTTCCATAAAATATCCTGTTATCAAGTTATATCCTCTAAGGTTTTCTGCTTCCTTCAGGGCAAAATGGTATTTCTAGCTAAGATGTTCTGTAGTCTAGCTGTACCACTTTTTACAGATAAGATGATATCTGCCAGTTTCTTCACCGTAAACATGCTTTTACTTTTCCTCAAGACCTACCCTACACTCTAGCCTACTTATTATTTCACTCTTTTGACAACTTGTTAAGCTCAATCTCCATTGTAAGCTTTTGATCCTGCAGTTTCTTTCACATAGAATGCCTTTCCCTTCCTTTCCAGCTAATTCTTGCTCATCTTTTCAGAAGCAACTCATTTAGCACAAACAATAGTCTTTCTGACCATTCCTGGCTTTATTGACCTTAACCTACCTTCACTACTTATTTTGGCCATTTATATATTTTTATCCATTTTTAAATACATGTTTATGTGTATGATTTATTTATAACCATATTGGTTCTTCCTAGAGAACAGGTACTATTTCTTACATTTTCCCCCTTATCACTGCACATAGCAGGCACTTGATAAATACTTATAGAAGAATGAACAAGTGAACAATTGTGCAGCTTGCTTTTACATGGAGTAAACGACTGGGAAGAAGTCAGAACAGGGGTCTAAGCTGAGTTAGGTCTACTGTGATTCCTGCTGAACCCTAAATCGCCATTGCTAAATATCCATGTGTAACTCCAAATCCTTAAACACGTTGTAAAAGCCAATCAAATGTAAAATTACTCCACAGAAATAAATGCAAGAATAAATGTGTCACGGAAGCACTTGCTTCAATCTAACATATTTAAAAATAAAAAACAACTAAGGATAGGGTGAAAATATATACATATCAGGATAACATTTCCTGGTGTTATAAATTAAGAGGAAAATACATATTAAACAATTGCATGTGACCGAAATAAAAATGCTGTGTCTGGAAGGACAGCAGACACATAGATCATATTTTAAAATTTATTTTCATGTCAAAAATCACAAGAGTCTGATGTTTATGGGCAACTATTTCTAGTCAAGTCACCATGATACATAAATGTGCAAACAGAAAGATCAGTGAGCTCTATAAAATATAAACAATTTTAAACTCTTTTCAGTCATTTGAAAAATATCTAATTGACAAAACAGAACTTCTTGGGGGTGGAGGGGAAGCTATTTGCTTACTAGGTACCAGGCTATGAGCAGTTTCATGGATCTTCATAACAAATCTATAAAGTAGATACTATGATTATTCCCATTTTAGAGCTGAGGAAATGCAAGTTAGAGAGGCTAAGGAACTTGCCCAAAGTCACACAGCCAGTAATGGGCAAAGCAAAGAATGAACTCAGCATCCCAACTGCAATACATGTACTGTCAACTCCCTTTGTCCAGGCAAGTGGTACCGATGACAATGTGTGATATCATGACCTATGATGATCTTTCGTTGGAAGATGAATCCTTGCTTAACACAAAGGAAGAAAGGATTATGTACATTTCCAAAATATTACATCTTGGCTAGAATCTTTAACACTCCGCTTTATTGTTTTTTTCAGCAACCCTATCACCTTATTCAGCAAACCTAATAGACTTCCAACTGCTTCACCAACTTAGGAAGAGCTGAGCTAAGAAACAGAAAGCATCTCTACTGATATTTTCACTCCTACTGAAACATAAGAAAAAAATAGAAGATATTAAAAGAAAAACAAAATCCTAAAAAAAGGTCTGTTCTTTCTGATAAAGTACAGTACAATGAGCTTCCTCAAGCCAACAGCCTGGAAAGAAAATTTCAAGTGTTCAAAGGACCATATTTGATGTTCAGCTACCATGTAAACCTCAGAGAAATGAAATTTTATACACATTAAAGTATGATCTTAGAAGAGTTAATTTATTCCATGGTCTATGTCTTCATCTGTAAAGAAACAGATGGTTTCCGCTTACATCATTTATTCCTTTACATATTTCTATATTTAGTTCTTGTATTTGCTTTAATTCATAAAGGATTTGAGGTAATTGCAATGATCTATACATATTCCTGACATATCTAAGATTTAATAACTCAATGGTGATCTTTTTGTCATTTTTTTAATTCTTCTACTTTTTATTTTGAAAAATGGCAAAGCTGTAGGAAATTAAAAGAATAATTCGATGAACACCATATATCCTTAACCTAAATCTACCGGTTGTTAACATTTTCCCACATTTGTTCTCTCTCTCTCTCCCTCTCTCTCTCATACATATATATATATATATACATACACATACACTTTTGACAAAACCATTGGAAAGTAAGTTATAGGTATCATGGCACTTCACCACTAATGAATTCAGCATGTATCTCTTAAGAGAAAGAACATGGTCCTTCATAAACCTAACACCAGTATCATGCTCAAGAAATTTAACATTGATACAATACTATTGTCTTGGACAAGATGATATCTGCCAGTTTCTTCACTATAAAGTATGCTGTACTTATTAATTGTTAAGGAATGAATAAATATCTTCTATGGACCTACTTTGAGACTGTGTAAATATCCTGATCCTCATTAAATGTTTCAGCCACCAGTTTTAACATCCATTGATGATTCTTGTCTAATCCCATGGGACCTTGAACACGACATGTAATTTGTTTCATCATCAGTTCTTTCGCCTGTTAAATATGAATAATAATGCCTGCCTCATTGAACTGCTGAAAGATCAGATGACACATATGCATGCTCTTACTTAACTAAAGTTATTCCTCATACTTCAAATGTAGAAATGTATGTATTGCATGTTTTTAAACTTTATAAGAATGGTATCATATTGTATGCATTCCTAAACAACTTGTACTTTTTGTTCAAAATTATGTTGTTAGAGTCCCCTGGTAGGTATATATTGATCTTGTTCCTTAATTTTCACTGCTGTATAACTTTTTACTCTTTAATTATACTGCACTGTAATTATATGTTCTTCTCTTGGTAGACATTTAGATTGTTTTTAACTTTTGCTAATACAAATGCTATTATCATTCTTATAAATGTGTCCTATGTGTCTGTTTGGGAGTTCCCTAGGGTATGAATATAGGAATAGATTGATGATTTATAGGATATAGTTTCTTCAATTTTCCTAGTTATTGCCATATTGTTCTCCATGGTGGTTACTCATTTTATTCTCCCACCATAAATTCTAATACTCTATACCCTCAACAATAATGGGTATCTTCTGACTTTGTAATTTTTGCCAATCTGATAGATATTTCATTTTAGTTTTACACTGCAATTTCCTAATCACTAGTAAAGTAAGGAGACCTGGTAAGGCAAGAGTTAAAGCACTTGGCTGCTAACAGAAAGGTCGGCAGCTCAAAACCACCAGTCACTCCACGGGAGGAAAGACTTGGTGATCTGCTCCTGTAAAGATTACAGCCTAGGAAACTCTATGGGCCAGTTCTACTTTGTTCTACAGAGTGCTTCCAAGTCTGTGTTGACTCCACAACAACAGTGAAGTTAAGCGTTTTCATATATTTATTGGCTATTCATGATTCCTCTTCTGCAAATTGCATGTATTTTTTCCATTTTTATGTTGGGGTTATTAGGCCTTTTCTGGTTAATGTGAAGGAGTTCTTTTACATTTTTTGTTTGTTTGTTTGTTTTGTTTTATTTCTTACCCAGAGATTAGCTTGAGACAAACAGTTGTCTTTGTCATTTCCTTCTGCTGGCATGTGGAGAATTCTAGCACACTCTTTTTCACTTTAGAACTATCATGAGGAATTGCTTTACTCAGAAGTCTCAATTCCAGCTCCCCATCTTACACAGGCCTACGGCCTTGTCTCCTATCCCATATAGTTCTAATTTTTCAGTGTACGCAAATGGCCTCAATATTGTTGGGCTTGTTTACCATTCTGGTTTCCTAAATCTTTTCCTTTTTGACCTCGGTGAATATAATTTATTTTTGTGTAAGTACAACTATGCCTTAATATGGATGTTGGTTGTATTTTATCCAGTAAAAAGTCTTTCATAATATCTGATATTTCATTTTGTTGGAAACTCAAGTCCTGCTTTATATATGGCATCCCATAATGTGGATAGACCATAATGTATTTAACCATTTCCCTATTGATGTACATTTAGATTGTTTTTAATTTTTCAGTATTAACAGAAATGCCTCCATGAACATTTCTGTGAATATATTATTTTGCCCATATTAGAGTATTTAGTTCATAAAATTCTAGAAGTAGACTTTCTGTTTCAAAGGCTTTGTTCACTAAAATGCTATATAAATTTACATTTCCACAAATATTGCATGACAGCAACCTACTTTCCATAGCCTTAAAACCAAAACCAAACCTGTTGTCATCGAGTTGATTCTTACCCATAGCCACCCTAGAGGACTGTGTAGAACTGCCCCATAGGGTATCCAAGGAGCAGCTGGTAGATTCAAACTGCCAACTTTGGTTAGCAGCCATAGCTCTTGACCACTACGCCACCAGGATTTCCTCCATAGCCTTAGCAACACTAAATCTTATCAATCTTTATCGAGCATTTATATTTCTTCTTCATCTTCCGAATTTGTCATTGATGTTCTTTGTCTGTTTTTCTGTTGCATTGTATGTGTTTTCTTACTGCTTTGAAAAAAGTGGTTTTGTCATCCAGATAGTAATCCTTTTCTATAATATACAATTCAAATAGTTCCCAGTCTGTTTTGTCTTTCAACTTAATTAATAAAAAAATACTTTTTCCATACAGAAGTTTTAAATTTCTGACAGTTTAAATCTGACATTTCTATCTCTACGTACTTCCATCTCCAAAGATTATAGAAATATTATACTTTATTTACTTTTAATATATATTGTTTTCCAACTACCAAAAAAGAGCAGGAGAGGCAATACTAATCTCAGATAAAATATACTTTAAAACAAAATCCACCATAAAAGACCAAGAAGGACACTATATAATGATAGGGAATTCAAATCTCTAATACTCGGAATTATCCAAGAGTTGAAGCAAAAAGCAGAGAAAAATGAGGAAAAAATAGACAAATTCATGGAAAATACAGACAAAAAATTGGAAGAATTCAGGAAAATAATGCAGGAACAAAATGCCAAAATA
>NW_004444108.1:4685612-4700758 GCF_000243295.1 Trichechus manatus latirostris | reverse complement strand
AATGGATAAACAAACTATGGTACATACACACAATGGAGTATAATGCAACGATAAAGAACAATGATGAATCTGTGAAGCATCTCATAGCATGGATGAAACTGGAGGACATTATGCTGAGTGAAATAAGTCAATCACAAAAGGACAAATATTGTATGAGATCTCTGCTGTAAAAACTCATGAAAAAGTTTACACACAAAAAGTAACAATCTTTTTTGGTTACAAGGGATGGGAGGGATTGGGGGAAAATACTAAATAGACAATAGATAAGTGGTTACTTTGGTGAAGGGTAAGACAGTACACAATAATGGGGAAGCGGGTACAACTTGTACAAGGAAAGGTCATGGAAGCTCCATAGACACAGCCAAACTCCCTGAGGGACTGAATTGCTGGGTGGAGGGCTGTGGGGACCATGGTCTCGGGGAACATCTATCTCAACTGGCATAACAGTTTATAAAGACAATGTTCTGCTTTCTTCCTTGGTGAGTGGTGTCTGGGGTCTTAAAAGCCGTAAGCAGCCATCTAAGATACTTTGCTAGTCTCACCCCTTTGGGAGCAAGGGAGAATGACAAGAACAAGATACAAGGAAAAGATTAGTCTAAAGGACTAATGGACCATGGCTACTAAGGCCTCCACCAGACTGAGTCCAGTACTGCTAGATGGTGCCCAGCTACCACCACTGATTGCTCTGATCGAGATCAAAACAGAGGGTCCTGGACAGAGCTGGAGAAGGATGCAGAACAAAATTCTAACACACAAAAAAAGACCAGATTTACTGGCCTGACAGAGACTGGAGAAACCCCGAGAGTATGGTCCCCTGAGACCCTTTTAGCTCAGTGGTGAAGTCACTCCCAAGGTTCACCGTTCAGCCAGAGATTGGACAGCCCCATAAAACAAAACAGGACTAATGAGGCACAGTAGTCCAGGGACAAGGACTAGAAGGCAGGAGAGGACAGGAAAGCTGGTGATAGGGAACCCAAAGTTGAGAAAGGACAGTGTTGAAATGTCGTGGGGTGTTAACCATTGTCATAGGGCAATATGTATACTAACTGTTTAGGGAGAAACTATTCTGGTCTGTAAACCTTCATCTAAAGTACAAAAAAAAAAAGAATTATCTATGAGATCAAATTGACAACAGCAACTCAAAAGTTTTGATGGGAAGCCTGGGGCAGTGAGTTGAAGATAATGGTGATGGAATAATTTAGAAAAGGATAATGAGAATAGCAGCACAACTGGAAGAACGTAATCAATGTCACTGAATTGTATACGTAGAAATTTTTGAAACTGTTTATCTTTGGCTATGTTTATTTTCACCAAAAAAGAAAAAAGATCCTCCAAGGTCGAGGAGGGAGAGTATTGACATGTTGTGGGGTTGTTAACCAGTGTCGTAAAACAATATGCGTACTGACTGTGTAATGAGAAACTTTTTGTTCTGTAAACCTTCTCCTAAAGTACAATAAAAAAAATTAAAAATATACATATATATAGTTTTAAAAACTCACTCAGAAATTATTTTTGCATATAGTATAAGGCAAATATCAAATTTTTAAAAATCAATAGTTAATTGCTCCAACATCATTTAGTAGTCTATATTTTCTCATTAATTTGAAATTCCACCTTTCAATATTCACACATGTATGCATATATGTGCATTTATATATGAGTGTGTATGTATATGATGGTGAGTGTGTATTTTTGTATGTGTATGTCTGAGTGTGATTTTTTTTTTTACTCTGCTCCTTTAGTCTGTTTGCCTTTTCCTAAGTAATACCATGCTGCTTTGATTATTGTGACTTTATAGTATGTTTTAATATCTGGTAGGGTAAAATCCCAGTCAAAAGAGGAGCCTGTTTTCAAAACTCTCATGGACATTATTGTGCATATCCAGATGAATTTTAGAATCATTACCTTGTCAAGATCCTCCCAAGGGGACTTTATTGTCTTATTTTCTAAATAGACCCACAATTTCCTTTACCAAGTCGTGTGCTTACAGGAGCCTTTATGATTCAATTAAAGTATTTGAAACTGAGTTTTAGGGAAGAAATAAAGAGTAATAACAACAACACCCACCACAATCACTATTCTTTCAAATGTTTAATAAATATTATCTCATTTCTTCCTTTTTTTCCTAAATTTTATTTATGTTATTGTTCTTGAGAATATACATAGTAAAATATACACCAATTCAACAGTTTCTACATGTACAATTTAGTGCCATTGATTACATTGTTCAAGTTGTACAACCATTATCACCCTCCTTTTCTGAGTTGTTCCTCTCTTATTAACATAAGCTCACTGCCCCCTAAGGTTCCTATGTAATCTTTCAAGTTTCTGTTGTCAATTTGATCCTGTATAGATAGTTCTTAAAAGAGCATAATGCTCAAGGCAGACATTTTTTACTAGTTAAGCTAAACTACCGTTCGGTTTTAAGATGACTTCAGGGGATATTTTTGGTTTAAGGTTTAAAGATCATCTCAGGACAATAGTTTCAGAGGTTCATCCAACCTTCATGGCTCCAGCATGTCTGGACTCCAGGAAAATTTGAAATTCTGTTCTGCATTTTCCCTCTTTTAATCAGGATTCTTCTATGGAATTTTTAATTTAATTGTTCAATAATGGCAGCTGGACACCATCCAGTTCTGTTCTCATGGCAAAGGAGGCAGTTGTTCATGGAGGCAATTAGCGACACATTCCATATCCTCATCCTATTCCTGGCTCTCCTTCTTCCTCTGTTGTTCCAGGTGAATAGAGACGAATTGTCATGCCTTGAATGGCTGCTTGCAAGTTTTTAAGACCCCAGGCACTATGCAACAAGCTAGGAGGTAGAACAGAAGCACTAAACACGTTATTAGGCCAGTTAACTGGGACATCCCATGAAACTATGACCCTAAACCTCCAAACCAAGGAACCAAATCCCATGATTGGTGTTTGGCTGTACATAAGCAGCCTCGGCAGCTACTCTTTTTGTTGTTGTTGTTGTTTTAAATATATCTATCACACACCTTTTGCCAATTCAACTTTTTATAGGTGTACAACTTATTGACAACAATTACAATAATGGGCTGTGCAACCCTACTCTTAATCAATGCCATTTCTCCATCACCGTTAACTCCCCTTTTCCCCCTCCCTCCCACCCTTGGTAACCACTAATAAACTTTGGTCTCTATACATTTGCCTTTTCTTGTCTTTTTATATAAGTAAAGTCATACAATATTTGTCCTTTTGTGATTGGTTTATTTTGTTGCGCATAATGTCTTCAAGCTCCATCCATATTGTAGCATGTATCAAGACTCCATTTCTCCTACTGGCTGAGTAGTATTTCATTGTATGTGTGCACCACATTTTGTTTATCCATTCATCTGTCGTTGGGCATTTACCTTGCTTCCACTTTTTTGTTATTGTGAATAACGCTGCAATGAACATTGGTGTACAAATCTGTTTTTGAGTCTCTGCTTTCAAGTCTTTTGAGTATATACCTAGAAGTGGAATTGCTGGGTCATATGGCAGTTCTATTTTTAGTTTTTTAGGAACTGCCACACTCTGTTCCACAGCAGCTGTACCATTTTGCATTCCCACCAGGAACGGATAAAGGTTCTAATTTGCCGATATCCTCACCAACATTTTTTATTTTCTGTCTTTTGTTTGTTTGTTTGTTTGTTTGTTTTATCTTAAGCCATCCTAGTGGGAGTGACATGATATTGTGGTTTTGGTTTGCATCTATCGGATGGATAATGATGCTGAGCGCATTTGCATGTATCTGGTGCCCATTTGAATGTCCTCTTTGGTGAAATGTCTATTCAAGTCTTTTGCCCATTTTGTGATTGGGTTATTTGTCTTTTTGTTGTTAAGTGATTGAAGTTTTATATATATTTTGGTTATTAGATTCTTATCAGATATATGGTTTCTGAAGATACTCTCACAGTCAGTAGCTTGTCTTTTCACTACCAATGGGTTAAGGGAAAAATCACAAATTTCTTAGAGTCAAATAAAAATGAAAGCACAACATACCAAAACTTATGGGATGCAGCAAAGGCTGCATCAGAGGGAAACTTATAGCATTAAATATCTACATGAAAAAAGAAAAAAGATCTCAAAACAACAGCCTAACTAGACAACTCCAGGAGCTAGAAAGAGAAGAACAAGCTAAGCCTAAGTCTACCAGAAGAAAGGAAATAACAAAGATCAGAGCAGAAATAAAATTGAAAACAGAAAAACAATAGAGAGAATCAATAAAACCAGAAGTTGGTTTTTGAAAAGATCAATAAAATGGACAAACTTTTACCTAGACTGACAAAGAAAAAAGGAGAAAAGATGCAAATAACTAAAATAAGAAATGAAAAAGAGGATATTACAACTGACTCGATAGAAATAAAGAGAATTACGGTAGAATATTATGAACAACTGTATGGCAACAAACTGGATAACCTATATAAAAATGGACAAATTCTGAGAAGCATATAACCTACCCAAAATGACTCAAGAGGAAATAGAAAGTCTCAATAGAGCCATAGCAAGTGAAGAGATCAAGTCAGTAATCAAATAATCAAACCCCCCCCCCAAAAAAAAAGTCTTGGACCAGATGGTTTCACTGGGGAATTCTACCAAACATTTAGAGAAGAATTGACACCAATATTGTTTAAACTCTTCCAAAAGATAGAGAAGGAAGAAATATTCCCTAATTCCTTTGATGAAGCAAGCATAACCATGATACCAAAAGCAGACAAAGACACCACAAGAAAACTACAGGCCAATACCGCTTAAGAATATAGATGCAAAAATCCTCAACAAAATACTATCAAACACAATCCAACAGCATATTAAGAGTCATACATCATTTCTTCCTTTTAACAGTCCTGCTAGGGTTGTTTTGTTAAATTCATTTTAACAGCAAAGAAACTGAAGCTTAGGGAGGTTTACCAGCTGGGTGGCTACCCAGTCAGAAAGATGGTGTCTCAGTTATCTAGTGCTACTGTAACAGAAATACCACAAGTGAATTGCTTTAACAAAGAGAGACTTATTCTCTCACAGTCTAGGAGGCTAATGTCCGAATTCAGGGCACCAGCTGCAGGTGAAGGCTTTCTGTCTCTGTTGACTCTTGGGGAAGTCCTTGTCATCAATCTTCCCTGGTCTAGGAGCATCTCAGGTGCCGGGACACCAGGTCCAAAGGACGCGCTCTGCTCCTGGCACTACTTTCTTGGTGTATGAAGTCCCCATCACTTGTGCTTGATTCTTTCTTTTATATCTCAAAAGAGATTGACTTAAGATACAACCTAATCCTATAGATTGAGGGCTGCCTCATTAACACAACTGCCTCTAATCCTGCCTCATTAGCATCATACAGGTTAGGATTTATAACACATAGGATAATCACATCAGAAATGGTGGACAATCACACAATACTGGGAATCATGGCCTAGCCAAGTTGATACACATTTTGGGGGAATACAATTCAATCCATAATGGATGGTAAAGTAGAAATCATAAACGGTTCTAAAATTGGAGTATTAACCCCTTTAGTTTCTCTTACCAGTAAAGCAGTAATTCCCAAAGCGCAATCCATGGACCATCAGCATCAGAAACATCTGGTAACTTGCTAAAATACAAACTCTCTGGCCTCACTCAGACTTACTGAATCAGAAACTCTGAGGGTAGGGCCCAGCAATCTGTTTTAAAAGCCCTCCAGATAGATGCTGCTAAGGTTTGAGAATCACTGTTCTAGAATATGAAGACTAAGGCAAGAAACAGTCTGTGGAAACAAACAAAAAAAGAGAGAAACCAGCACTCATTGAAAAGGAGAAAAAATGCTGCAGACACTCAAGTTTGTTTGTTTAGTTAAATGACTAGTGTATTGGTAACAACAAGCACTACATAGCTCAAGCCCTGGTCGTGCAACGGTTAAGGGCTTGGCTACTAACTGAGAGGTTGGTGGTTTGAATTCACCCAGTGGCTCTGTGGAAGAAAAGGCTTGGTGATCTGCTCCCATAAGGACTACGAAACCCTATGCGGTATTTCTAATCTGTCATATGGGGTTGCTATGAGTTGAAAATTGACTCAGTGGCACCTAACAACAACAAACATGGCTCGAGATGATCCCGAAACAAAAAGTGCTTAGGTGAAGAGGTCTCATACAATTCAGATCAAAAAACTGGGAAACCATTAAACTAAAACGTATAAAAATCTAAGATACACCATCTCAGTTGTCTAAGATCTACAACCGAGAAATGCATCTGTAACTCTTTACTGGGTCATGAATTCCTATCTGTCATGGATTAAATTGTGTCCCCCCAAAATATGTGTCAACTTGGCTAGGCCATGATTCCCAGTATTGTGTGATGATCCATCATTTTGTCATCTGATGCGATTTTCCTATGTGTTGTAAATCCTACCTCTATGATGTTAATGAGGCAGGACTCAATCTACAAGATTATGTTGTACCTTAAACCAATCTCTTTTGAGATACAAAAGAGAGAAGCAAGCAGAAAGACATGGGGATCTCATACCACCAAGAAACAAGGGCCAGGAGAATATTGTGCCTTTTGGACCTGGAGTTCTTGTGCTGAGAAGCTCCTCGACCAGGGAAGATTGATGACAAGGACCTTCCCCCAGAGCCAACAGACAGAAAAAGCCTCTCCCTGGAGCTGCCACCCTGAATTCAGACTTCTGGCCTCCTAAACCGTGAGAGAATAAATCGCTGTTTGTTAAAGCCATCCACTTGTGGTATTTCTGTTATAGCAGCACTAGATAACTAAGACATTATCCATATGAATTTTTATACCCTTCAGAGCAAGACCACAAACAGCTCTTGGCACCTGAGTGAGGAAGAAGCTGGGAAAAACCTGCAAGAAGAGATAACACTGAGAGATAACTGAAAATAAGGGGAGATTGTGGAGAAAGAGCAGCATAAAGTGGCCGGTGCAGCTGAAAAGCTAAGGGAAAGGGGTGAGCGCCAAGGGAAAGAGTAAAGGCTTCCAGAGCAGACCTCAGGGAGCCTGGGCCAGCAGCACCATCTGGGGTGGCAAGGTGAGCCATATGGCCTGCGCCTTTGGGTCCCTCCACAGTGGTCTTTCTGATTAAAAATGCAACAAAAAATAACTTTTTCACTATTGTTTTTGAATTGGATACATTTACCATTATTTGCAACAACATACATTTTGGCCAAATTCTCATTTAGTGAAATTAGCACGTCCAACCAGCTGGATTTGCCCATGCAATGAGGACTTGGTGGGTTCAGGTGTTCAGGCTCTTTGTAATAATTACCTATCAATTAAGTGATTAAAGATAATTAGCCTTTTGGTTGGGTATCCTGTCAGGATTAGGGATACATTCTTGGAGAAGATGGACTGTAAAAGGCACAGGCTTGTGTTGAATGCATTTAAAATATTCCCTGGGTCCTTCATTTGGTTGTGAGGGGCCTGCTTAGAAAAATTCAACCCGCAAGATTTCCAGAATCACTGTATGAATAGGAAGATTGTTATTGTAGCAGATCTTCACCACCCTCTTGGAATTTAAAGCAGCATTTTCAAGGTTTATTATTTATATTGGTTTTAACAGGATTCTTTTATGAACCTTTTTAATAAGGAGTATTCAATTATCGCCTCCTAAAAACACTGCTGTAATATCAGATGTCATTCTGTGAGGCCTCTTTCAGTAAAAGTGTGTGATCTGAATGGGAAATAAAAGAACTATTAAATAGCCATATTTTTCCTCTGCTGTGTCAAGCATTTTGGCTGTGGATGTAGGTGGATCACGGATATATGCAAACTTTCCATCTTTCTAGTTTGGAAAAGCCATTCAATTTACAAAGAAAATATATTTAAATGTTAAAATCCATATGATATGACACTTACCAGATAACGACTTTTTCAGACTCAGACCTTCTCTCTTTCCTTTAACAAATTAGAAAGAATAGGGCAGAAGTTTTCTAACTCCGTGGGATGATTAATTACAGATGGTGCCCCAGGCAAAGCAAAGAAATGCAAAAACAAATGTGTGCTTTTAATACATAAAGCTCAATCTGGAATTTTAAACTGGATCTAACAATTTATAGTATGTGCCCCAAGGCATGGCTCAAATATGCTGCTACAGAAATGTAACTGCTAACCCTGAAGGAAGAAACTCAAACTGTTAATCCACTTTTAATCACCAGTCAGGAGAATCTTTTTGAATACTTGATAAAACAAACCAGCATACGACTTGAGTTGGAAGTGTTATTTGCCTTTTTTGCATATTTAATTACAGCTCTGAAAGCTTTTGTGAGCTCCAGTACACAGTGGATAATATTTCATTTTTAGAATGATGACTGGGAATGTTCAAAACTGCTTTAGGAGGTTCTAGAACAAGGCCATGAATCGGGTAGGGAAAACACATTTAAATCCTGACCAAATCAAGACTGTCTTCATATGACCCTAATTACTGACGTGTAATGATCAAAGCCAACTTCTAACCTCTATATAGATAAAAGAGAATCAACCCCTTGTCACCCAAACATTTATTAGTTGATACTTGACAGCTTCATATACAATGTGAAATGTACCTCACAACAGAAATTCATTAACTTCCATGGAGATATTTTGAACTTCCTTTGGCATTTCAGTCTTACACAGGTTAGTGTCATCGTGTGAGAGAATGATATGAAACAGAAATTACGTGAGCAAATAACACTTCCTTTGAACAAAGAAGACATAGGAATTTTGTCTATAATAGGTGGATTGATGTGACTAAATTATTTTGAGTTTTGAAAAGGCAAAGTACCATGCATTAGCCAGTATCAAGAATTAGCTTGTGAGGAGTAAGGAGAGGAAGTGGGGCAGCTTGACCCTGCCCCATGATCCCTCACCTCCATTCACCTGCCCCATTCCCATTCTTTGATACGAACAGTTGCCATTTTTCTCAGTCTTAGGTGAGTGCTATACAAATGCAACCTCAACACAAGTCTCCTAGCCTCCCCACCCCTTTCCAACTACATTGCTGCCCTCCTACATAGAAGCTCCAGCTCTGGTATAATATAAATAAGTACTATATTTTTTTGCTATTATTATAGTTATTATGATTATTATTGTAATCGTCCCCAGGTGAGATTGAGGAATCTGAGAACTTTCTGTTATAGTTCTCTCCTTCCTACTGAGCTAGAGATCACCATTTCATTAAACCAAGTTTTTATTCTTCACCGAAGGGATGCACAGGTGTGGGGAATTTTTATTAATTGTTTTTTATAACAGTCTGATGATTTGGTTAATACTATTACCCCATTTAATTGCAGACAAAATAAAAACCTGAGCCCAAGAGGTGTCGTGTACTTCCCTAAAGTTAACATCAAGTTAGAATTTATGCGCTCTGAGTTTCTTGCTAGTAGTCAAGCCAGCTATAAAATAAAAAACACTTCCACTCAAGGAAGCATGTATCCTGGAGGAAGGCAAATTGATATAAATAAAGTTACCTTATTAGTCTGCCAGAACACTGCACCTTAGCACTCATTCATCAACTATTAGACAATTCTATTGTTATTGAAAGCTTTCAACAGGGAGAAAAATGCTCCATTGTCAAGAATGTGGCCCAGTTTAACCAATCTTTATTGAGCACCCACCATTAAAAAAGTACCAAACCTAGGGGCCGTGAAATTTTCCAAAGTTGAAGAAGGTATGTCCCTGCCCTTAAGGACTTTTCAATCTGGTCCCATGCTCTTGTTTTTTCCCAGTGTTGGAGTAATCCCATAAATTACTCACAGGGCCTGTTGATACCTGGTACAAATGCTCCTTCAGACACTAGGCTGTAGGATTATTATATCCACCATCCCTCAGTCTCTGGGACATTGATCTTTATCAACTCTTTTTGGTTCACCAAAGTTATTTTAGAGTTTCCATTTTCTACTCTCCAAAGACCAACACAGTAGAAATTCCCCAAACATTAATATTACAAAAAATGTTTTAGATTGAATTAAAAGCAATTCAAGCAATATTTTTGGGTGCCAAATATGTACATGCAGTGTTAGGCACCAACATTTTTTCTGTGCTAGTAAGATTATATAACTATAATAGATACAGTGGAATTTTACCTTCAACCAGAGGTTTTATATAATCTCTGTTCAACAACATATCTACTTAAATAAAACTCTAAAATAGCACCAAGGTATACTACTTCCAAGAAGTTCATGCTGTTGAGAAATGGTTTTAATTCTCCTGGAGTTCACATTTCTGGCTTTCATGGAGGTTGGGGTAACCCACTCAAGCCATTGCCTTAGATGTCCTTTTGAACCTATAGTTTTGAAGAAACTGATTTCTAAAAGTCCCTCTTAGTCAAACAATGGTCTAGATAAACTATTAAGACCATTTTGCCTTGGGCATTGTGATGGTTAAGGTCATGTGTCAACTTGGTTAGGCCATGATTTTCAGTGCTTTGGCAGTTATGATGTAGTTTGGCAGCTATGTAATGATATAATCACTCCATAATGAGATCTGATATAATGTAATCACCACAGTGATAAGATCTGCTATGAGCAGCCAGTCAATTGAAAGGGAGTTTCCGTGGGAGTGTGGCCTGCATACAATTTATGTGGACTTTCTGGCAAAGCTCTCTGGGTTTTGCTTCCTCTGGATCCTGCATCTGGCTCATCATCTGACCTCTGGTTTTTGGGACTTGAGCTAGCAGCTTACCTCTGATCTTAGGATTTTTCATCCTCCACAGCCTGTGGGCCAGAGGCCTGCTGTCTGACCTGCCAATCTTGGATTCCCCAGACCCTGCGGCTGCATGAGTCAGGGAAGCTTCCAGCCTGACCCTTGGACTTAGGACTTTCCAGCCTCTACAACTGCATGAGCCATTTCCTTGATATAAATCTCTCTCTCTATGTGTGTGTGTGTTTGGGGGGTGTGTGGTGTGGGGATGTGTGTGCATATACATATATATACACACTTCACTGGGTTTGCTTCTCTAGAGAACCCAGCCAGTTTCAGGAAGCAAGACTCCAAAGAGCTGTTTTAGGGTAATCGGCAATTATTTTAATTTTTCTTCAAGACAATACTGTATAAAATCCTTCATGACCACAAATTGTTTATCAGTTCTGTTCCAGTCCTTCCTTCACGACAATGCCAATAAAATTGGGTATAAGAGTCTTCAGAAGTTCTCTCATCTTTGGAAGATTTTTAACTCCCCAGTCAAAATGTTATCCCAACCTGCAAATCATATATTAAATAAACTTCAATTAACTTCTATTACTGGCTTAATATGATTTTGTTTTAACACTGTCCAGTCTTATTCTGGGTCTTTCTTTTAGTTTGAATTCTCTGATAACTCATTCTCTTTGTCGCTATTCTATAAGCTCCCCATTTTCCTTACTCGATTTTAATCACCTTTAAGTTTTCAATATCCTAAACAGAGATTGCACATACTAAACGTGAAAATAAATTAGCAAATAGTTTCCTTTATGTAGATAATGTACAATTACAATAGTTTTACCTATGGCTTATAAAATCTCTCATTACTTTACAAACATGCCTTATATGTTGTTTTAGCTTATACACTGCCTTGTAATTGCTCCCAAGTTATTTTTACGGATTTCTTATCTCTCCAACAAGTTCCTCAAGTGTCGGGGATCATGACTTCTGATTCTTTCACGTCATGTCAATGAGCTAAAACTATAACTGCTCAATAAAAGCTGGATAAATCATATACCTTTGTTTTCTTGCTTGAATAAGGGAAAAAATAAATGAATGCCAAACCCTCTCATGTTCTAACGTATTGTTCTTCTTAGGGGAGTGGGGTAGTGTCTCATGACTAACAGTAAAGAAGTTGCTTCACATTAAAAGGGAAAAAATAGTCTCTCTTTTTTTTTCATTTACATTTTAGAATAATGAAAATAACAGTGTTCTTGGAAATGGTGTTTTATAGAATACAGCATTACTTAAATCAACTCTCAGTTATTCAAAAGCTAATTATTCAAGGGTTGTAACCCAAGAATTCAATACTTATCCAAGTTGTCTTTTCACTGAAGGTGATAAAATACAAGGTCTCTAGAAATGTGTCACCCTTGTACCCCTCCTGAAAAAAAAAAAATTGAAGTCAAACAGAGAGAAATATAATTAACAGCTTAAGAACAGGAAAGTCAGCATAAGATAATAGGCAGAGAACATGAAAACCATTTTAAAGGAAGTATCTAAATAATTGTAAATATAGTTATAAAACTAGGGGTATATGTCAAAAATAGGCTTTAAAAAGAAAAAAGTTTTGGTAATAATATAAATCTAAACCTCAAATTTTTATTAACAAAGGCTGAAAAGCAGTGAGAAAAGAATAGAAATTCTCTTAAATTCAGAGGATTCACACTCAACCATTTCACTCTTAATTTCACAATTATGGAAAATGTTAGTGATTTCTTTCAAAAAACTTAAAAATACCCATATATAAAATAAAAAGCAAGATGTATAGTTTCCAAAATACTGAAGATTAAAGTAAAGGAAATAGCTGATTTATTCATCAATCAAATACATTTTGTGCACCCAGCGTTTGCCAGCACTGTTCTAGTTTGGTGTACAGTAGTGCTTTGCAATCAAGACACCCAAGTGGTACATAATGTCCTTAAGTTGGGTTTAAAAACAATATAGAAAAATATGCTATTTACAAGAATTATTCATAAAACAAAACAAAACCAGAAGACTAAAAGTTAACACAAAGACATACCAGATCTAAAGCATTATTATCCATGGCCCATCCATAGCATGCTACTGAAGTGAGGAGTCTGCAGTCCTTCAACCATCCATTAGGTTTCTGACTTCCTGGATGACCCTAAACCCTGACTGCCTCTCCAGCTCCACCTTAACATCTCTCTTTCTTAGTCAAAATGATCTATTCGGGTGGTTCTCAAGAGTATGGCACACTCCCTGGGAAGTGTTTTGTAAGTTTTTGTTTGGCACGATGATTGAACCAACTATCTACATTTAGTAGGTTGAACTAGCTCAGTGAAGATACTTCCCACATTACACACAACTTTAGAATGTCCCACCAGATATTCATGCAGGTTAAAAATTGTTTTTCAAGTTCATACTATTAAACCAGTACCAGTTGTTGTCAAGTTGATTCCAACTCTTGGCAACCCCATGTGTGTCAGAGTAGAACTGTACTCCATAGGGTTTTCAATGGCTGATTTTTCAGTAGATCACCAGGCCTTTCTTCCAAGGCACTTCTGGGTAAACTTGAACCACCGAGTTTACTATTACCTAAGCCTAACTGTGTGTGTGTGTGTGTGTGTGTGTGTGTGTGTGTTTGTGTGTGTGTGTGTTTTGTTGTGGTAAAGTACTATCAAAAATTTTTAAAGAGGTAATAGTTAAAATGACTTCCCTGAGCCAAAAGCCAAACAAGTTAGTTATAAGGCCATTTACAAGAAACAGAAGAGAAACTTAAGCAAGTTTTTATCAGCATGAATTAGCATGAGTTAACAGTACTGATCAGCATGAGTTAGGAGCCCTGGTGGCACAGTTTTTAAGTGCTCTGCTGCTAACCAAAAGGTCAGAGGTTCGAACCCACCAGCAGCTCCACGGGAGAAAGATGTGGCAGTCTACTTCTGTAAAGATTACAGCCTCAGAAACCCTATGGGGAAGTTCTACTCTGTTATGTAGGGTCGCTATGAGTTGGAATCGATTCAACGCAATGGGTATCAGCATGAGTTAGGAATACTCCTCCAGTCAAGGTAAGCTAGCTTGGCATTCAGTGACCAACTTTCCCAAAACAAAAGGAAGATTATATATGATTAAACAATCAAAGCAAACAGCAAGATATTTACACATCTAAGCTTTAAAAGGGTGTTGTAACTGTGTGAACTCGAGCCCTCTCACCATTTTCAGTTAGGGGTGCTTCTTGTTCGCAAACAGTTTCTCACTCGATAAACCCTGTTAACTCTAATTGACTCAATCAAATTTTTCTTTTCAGTAGTTCACATATCAAAAAAATTGTCATTTTAACCATTTTAAGTGTATGATTCAGTGCCATTAATTACTTTCACCATGCTGTGTACCCATCATCACTATCCATTTGCAAAATTTTTTCATAACTCCAAACAGAAACTTGGTAGCCTTGAGCAATAACTCCTTATTTTCCCCTCCTCCCAACCCCTGGTAACCACTACAAACTTTTGTCTCTATGCAGTTGCCTATAGTAGATATTTCATATAAGTGGGATCATACAATACTTCTCCTTTTGTGTTTGACTTATTTCACTCAACATAATGTTTTCAGGTTCATCCATGTTGTAGCATGTTTCAGAACTTCATTTCTCTTTATGGCTGAATAATATTCATTGTATGTGTATACCACAATTTGTTTATCCATTCATCTATGATGGACACTTGGGTTGTTTCCCCCTTTTGGCGGTTGTTAATAATGCTGCAATGAACATTAGTATACAAATATCTGCTTTGAGTTCCTGCTTTCAATTCTTTTGGGTATATGTATACCAAGGAGTGGAATTGCTGGGTCATATAATTCCACATCTCATTTTTTGAAAAACAGCCAAACTGTTCTCCTCAGCTGCGGCACCATTTTATATTCCCACCAGCAATACATGAGGGTTCCAATTTTTCCACATTCTCACTCATACTTGTTATTTTCTGTTTTTCTGATAATAGCCACCCTAGTGGGTGTAAAGTGGTATTTCATTGTGGTTTTGATTTGCATTCCCTAATGGCATTAATAATATTCTTACGTGCTTGTCGACCACTTGTTTATCTTCTTTGGAGAAATGTCTATTCAAGTTCTTTGCCCATTTTTTAATTGGGATGTTTGTCTTTTTTTGTTGGTGAGTTGTAGGAGTTCTTTACATATGCTAGATATTACACCCTTATCAGATATAGGTAGCCCCCAACTTATAACATATTCAAATTATGATGAACCACACTTACAATTGTCAGTGTATCTGAAACATTGCGTCTTCCTGGGAGGAAGTTATGGGAAAATGCATTCAGAGGATATGGAAAAAATTGCTGAGTTATGTGAATACACTGGAAGCATTTGATCAGGTGATATCTTTGCTTTTCAATACTTTAAAGTCATTAAAAATGTGTATGGTTATTAAATATATTCTCCCATTCTGTAGATTGCCTCTTCATTTTCTTGATAAAGTCTTTTGATGTGCAAAAGTTTTTAATTTTGATGAAGTCCAATTTATCT
>NW_004444108.1:4683618-4685512 GCF_000243295.1 Trichechus manatus latirostris | reverse complement strand
GATTTTAATATAAAAAATTTCTGTGTCTCTCTCATACTGTCTTGCTCTTTCTCTTCATCCATGTAGTCTTACCTCTTTAGCTCTCAGCATACTGGCTTCATTTTTCTCTTTCTCTGAAAACCAGTATGACTCAAGATGGCCACCCCACAATGGCAGCCTCTGTTCAGGAACACATACCACTTCAGTCAAGACAGCTGAAGAAATTAACTAGCATTTCTGAATCTCATTTCCAAATTCCTTGTTAAAAAGACTAAAATTTACTCAACTCAGTAAGATGATTTGATCATCAATCTACTATGTGCAAAGACGACGAGTAATGCACAAACATTGTAGTTAGGTCCACCCCTGTAGGTGGATAGTAATGTGGGAGCTCTCAGGGGAAAAGGGATGTTTGCTAGGCAGAGGTTCTCAAAATGTAACTACTAGAATGGAATTTTTTATTAAAAGACTATAAAGTTAGAGAATAGGTCAAAATTATGTTCACTGCTGTAAAGAAAATAAGACAGTTATTTCATATCTAAAGAATAATAATTTTGGACTTCCAGCAACATGGCACTCTAGGAACAAGCACCACGCCGTCCCTCCACAGCAAAGATCCGAAAAACTAAGCCAAACAGACAAAACAGCAATCCTGAAATCCTAAACATCAAATGAAGAGATAAAGAACTCAGCCAAGCACCAAATAGAGTAAGAAACTGACAGAGAACAGAGAGCGAGGAGACATACATAGAGAGGTCCCCTATCAGCTAATGCAGCACGGATCCGCCATCTTGGACTCCTATCAGAGACCAGCAAATAGGAGGTACGAGAAAGCAGCTTCACGGAGTTTCCAGCAGGAGACAGAACAACCGGTAAACAGCAATATACGCTTTCCCACCCCCCACCCTTCTTCACCTCCACTTGGCCTCCTCTGTTTCCTGCAGCCACAGTATCTTGGAAGGGAAGCACCGGCTGCTTGGATTCCACCCGCCCGCACTGGCTGAATCCCTGAGTGTCATTTGTTGGCTGCTGGTGTTGTTTTTTTACGCTTCTTTTGATTTCTTCCTTACCTCTCACCTCCTCCCCCACCTTTTGCTCAAATACCTGGCTCCGTGCACCATCTTTGATTCTTCCTGAGGGGCTGTGGAGCTCTGTTCAAGTGTGGAACTGCTTCCTGGTCTGTGCTGCCACACTGGTGGGATCCTGGGGCTTTTTTGTTTGTTTGTTTGTTTGTTTTCAATTGTTTGTTTGCTTTCTTTTTCTTTTCTTCAGTTGGGAGCCCGTTCTGGCCAGGCAGTGTTGTGTGGCTTGGGATCTACCCCCTCAGCTTGTGCAGATGCGCAAAAGGATCCCTGAGAGCATTTCTTTTTTTTGTGAGGGTTTTTTTTTTTTTCTGTTTTTGGGGAGGTTTTTCTTGTTGTTGTTGTTTTAATTTGTTTTCTTTCTTTTCCTTCTTTTTCCCTTTTTGTTTTTCTTCATTACTCAGTTTCTCATCTCTCTATACCTTCCTTCTCTTCCTCTGCCCTGGATACCTGGTGCTGAATACCTCTACACCTCCTAGCCAGGCTGTATTTCAACACCTGGGAACAACTTACCCAGACCTCATAGCCACATGGGTGGGATCCCTGGGAGCTTTGCTGTTCTTTTTTCTTTCTAATCTTTATTTATATGTTCTTTTCTTTTCTTTTTTTTCTTCTTCTTCCCCTTTTTGTTTTTCTCCATTTCATAGTCTCTCATCTCTCCACTCCAATGGGAAGCTCCCTGTCTTAGTCATCTAGTGCTGCTATAACAGAAATACCACAAGTGGATGGTTTTAACGAAGAGAAGTTTATTTCCTCACAGTCAAAGTAGGCTAAAAGTCCAAATTCAGGGTGTCAGCTCCAGGGGAAGACTTTTTCTCTCTGTCGGCCTTCTC
>NW_004444108.1:4682201-4683518 GCF_000243295.1 Trichechus manatus latirostris | reverse complement strand
AACTCTTTGCTTGCTTCCCTTCCCTTTATCTCTTGAGAGATAAAAGGTGGTGCAGGCCATACCCCAGGGAAACTCCCTTTTCATTGGATCAGGGATGTGACCTGGGTAAGGGTGGTGTTACAATCCCACCCTAATCCTCTTTAACATAAAATTACAATCACAAAATGGAGGCCAACCACACAATTCTGGGAACCACGGCCCAGACAAATTGATACACACATTTTTGGGGGGACATAATTCAATCCATGACACTCCCCTAGCACTCTTTTTTGTTTGTATGTTTTTGGCTCCTGTTCCTCTCTCCTCTCTCCCATACCCATCTTAGCTCCACACATCACAATCTCTCCCCTCCATCCTGCCTACCTGCACCGTGTACTTAACAGCACACCACCAAGCAGCAAAGACACGGCCCACCGGAACCTGCACTGATTACCGACCTGCCCTAGTGGTTGCAGTAAGTTCCACAAACAACCCATCCCAACAACTCTTCTTCAGCTAGACCTGCCCTGCTGTACCATATCTGAGCGACTGACTGCCAAACGGAGAAGGAGGTGAAAAGTATCATGCCTACAGATGAGCAAACAACAAAGAACACACAGCCCGCCTGCTCAGACATAGTCAAATTTTAAAAAAAGGACAAAACAAACAAATCTACAATCAATAAATGAGAAAAATAACTAATGAATGCCCCGAAGACAGCAGACAATATCAAAACATTTACAAAAATGGGACAGGATGGTTCCAGTAGGTGTCCAAAATAAAACACCAGATGACTTTCCAGTGGAAGAAAAGGCACTACAACTACCTGATAGGGAATTCAGATATCTAATACTCAGAATTCTCCAAAAGCTAAAGCAAAAAACAGACAAAAATTAGGAAAAAATAGACAAATTCATGGAAAAGGCAGACAAAGTCACGGAAAATACAGACAAAAAAATGGAAGAATTCAGGAAAATAATGCAGGAACAAAATGCCAAAATAAATTCACAACTAGAAATTATACAAAAACAACAATTAGAAATCCAAACGATAACAAGGTTTCAGAAATGGACAGTATCATAGAAGGGCTGAGGAGCAGATTTGAAACGGTGCAAGACAGGATCAGTGGAATTGAAGACAAACACTTGGATACAACTCTGTTTGAGGAAATATCAGAAAAAAGAAGAAGAAAAATGAAGAGACCCTGAGAATTATGTGGGATACAATCAAAGGCAAAAATCTCAGAGTGATCGGAGTTCCAGAACAGAGGGAGAAAACAGAAGACACAGAGAGGATCATTAAAGAATTGCTGACAGAAAACTTCCCCAGTATCATGAA
>NW_004444108.1:4658882-4681096 GCF_000243295.1 Trichechus manatus latirostris | reverse complement strand
GATCAAATTGACAACAGCAACTCAAAAGGTTTGATGGGAGGCCTAGGGGAGTGAGTTGAAGATAATGGTGATGGAATACTTTGGAAAAGGATAGTGAGACTAACAGCACAACTGGAAGAATGTAATTGATGTCACTGAATTGTACATGTAGAAACTTTCAAAATGGTGTAAGTTTGGCTATGTATATTTTCACCAAAAAAAGATTCTCAAGGTCTAGAAGGGAGAGTGTTGACATGTCGTGGGGTTGTTAACCAATGTCATAAAACAATATGCATACTGACTGTTTAATAAGAAACTATTTGTCCCGTAAACCTTCATTTAAAGTACAATAAAAAAAATTTTAAAAAAGAATAATAATTTGCACAAAGTTTCTTTAAGAAAAAAAAGTGTGCACATTATACATGGCAATACCAGTGGCTAAGAAGACTGTAGAGGACAGTGTGACGTTGATACTGATTTTTAACATCAGCACAACTTTTCCTTCTTTTGAGGAGAGCCGTCATGTAATTAAAGGAAAATCCTTAAGACCATTTCCAGATAGTTCAGGATAATCCAAAAAAATGAAAATAATTCTGCATCTTTTTCTACTTCCTTGACTTATTTATAAGTAATCAGCTGAGTTCAGCTAGAAAACCTTTTCAGTACTTATTGTCTGGAAATAGCAACAGAGAAGAGCTTTTCCAGATAAGAGACTTCTCACAGATTCTGGAAGGTATTTCCCACAGAATGTGTTATCAGTTGTTGGTTCAGATGAGTATTTTAAGACTGTTATCTTGACACTGACTCTGGGAAGTTGTGCAAAATGAGAAGTCCATCATGTCCAGTGTCCACATGTTTTAGTTGAAGGCTGATCAAACAATTGCTGAGAATTGAAACGTAGTCTGTAGCATGGGAGAAGGTTCTGCCCTCATTATCCATGGATGATTCCTTTCCCTCAAAGAGTTGATAGGCTTTCTAAAGCTCCCAACTTTTGCCTACATTTATGAAAGATAGAGAAACTCTTCAACCTAAACCAGTATATTATCTGTGTAGGTGGAACTGGGAAATAGTGTGGAATAATGTGGCACTTTACATTAGCCTTATCCAGACATACTTTGCAAAATAAGGTGAAAGAAAAAAGTAATAAATATTGATAAGGAACAAACTTATTATATAGTAACATATATTCTTTAGCTTTAATTTCATGACCATCACCTGTTTTTAAGTCGAAGAAAGCTCTTCTGTTGGAAACCTTTTTTGGACAGCTCTCATGGCTAAAATATCTTCTTTGTAATAAGCTCTGCGTTTTCCATTCATAGGTCCTAACACTATTCTATGTGTAATCATTACATTGAGCAAGTAAGAATCCTAGGAATAGAAAATGACTTTATTCTTATCTCCCACTGCCCGTTTAATCCTGCTCTATGGGCAGGTTCTTTTCTTTCCCTGCCCCTATAAACATATGAGCAGTACCTACGACTTTTCTTTTTACTCTCATATGATTAAAACATATATAAATATGTCCATATAATAACAATAAACTTCCAGCTTCATTTGGAGTTAAACCTTTTCTTCTTCTCTACCTCCTACCCCTGTCCTCAGTTTGTCTTCCTTTGGGTTGGCAGCCTGAAGTAGGGAAGGGGAATGTTGTGGGCAGCATCTTCTCCCTTTCCTTATCTGGCATTTCTCCTCCCAGCCACTCAATAAGCTACCTCTGCCTCCTCTGGGTTGAGGATGAGGAGGTAGAAGAGTCAAGGGTCAGAACAATCTCATTTCATTGGTACTGTCTTGGTGCTATAACTTTGGTGATGTCTGAGCTTGGATTTTTCTCTCATAACAACTTTGTGGATTCTTTAAAGCCCTTTTGCTTCCCACCATCACTGGCTGTCTTGCTTAATATGGTGAAATGGTGACATTATGAAAGCTGGTCACTTTCTACTCTCCCCTCAGCCTCAGTGCAAGTGAAGGAATACATCAACATCCTTCTTTTGTGACTCTCTTGGGCAGGATCTAAGATGACCCTCTTCTGACTTTTCCCTGCATGACCTCATCTGGCCCAAAGGACATACTCATGCTAGACAAGCTGGATGTGCCATACCTTCTCTTCTTTCCACAGTCACAGCCAGATGACCATAGTCTTTAGCCCTTTAGATATTTTTCAGGAATAAATCAGACAGCAGTTACAGGAATAAATTAGGCAGCATGTCTAGCTCTCCAAGGAATTCCATCGAAACTCCTTTCCCGAGATTTAAGGAGAGAAAAAAGCACCCTCTTCAACACTGCCCCACTTGGCTGAGGGGAGGGAGACTCAAAATTTACCAAGAGCTCTTTCAAAAAATCATCTTCAAGACTCCAATTCAATCCTTCTATACCCTTGCAGAGGAAGAGATATTGAGTTGCCCACCTGAATTTTTAACAATTCTTTAGAAGTTCTGCATGATGGTCTGACACCTCACTCTCAAATGCAGCATAGCTGGTCAGTCACACTTAGGGCTACCACCGAAAATGAAATTGATATTGTTTCACTTTAATCCTGCTACCTGTGGGAACACAGACAACATGGATAACTCTTCTTCCATAGGAAAGCCTTTCAAAGGCCCTTTGAAGGACCCTCAAGGTTCTTTAGAGTTTTCAGGTACTTCACAACAATTATGGCATTTGAAACTCACAATTTCTCTGTGAGTTAGGAAAAATGGCTACTAAAAGAGACCCTCAAAGAGGTAAAAGTAACTTGTTTGAATTTCTTCTGACCACAAATCCAGTGCTCAACAAAGAGCTGAAAAAATTTAGGAGCAAGAATTGCTCTAGCCCAATATCTGATAAAGATACTAACACTGTATCTACCAAACTATAAAGGGCCCTTGTGAAAACAACATCAACAATCTCCCTGGTACAGTGATTCTTAATTGGATGTCTAGGGTATGTGTATTTTGAAAAAGCTTTCCAGGTGATAACACTTCTGATGTATATCCCTTCTTTCCCTCTCCTTTCACTTCCTCCCTCCCTGTCAACCCCTTTCTACCCCATTTCTAAGAATCACTGCCCTAATACAGAGATCTGAGGAAAACGGTGGTAGGGAATTAGACAGTAACCAAAAAGCTGTTGAGAGAAAACAGTATTTGCTACCCAGGTAGCTGGTTGTTTGGACACAAAATCCACATTCACCTCCTAATTCCTCAGCTTTGCCCATCTATAAGGTTGGACAATGGGTAGAGATTGGAGAGCAGAAAAGAGGCCAGAGTCCATGCTATGTTATTTATCACGATACAATTAATTACCAAGTGCTCCTTAAAGTATCACCTAAACTAGCCCAAAGATAAAGAGGTAGCTGACTTTGACCTTTCTCTTGTCCTTATATCTAATTTCCTTTTTGTTTTTCTCTTTTATTTTTTTCCTGTCAAGCTACAGCATTAAAAGAGATTGAATAAAGCAATCCTAGGAAATAATTTAGATGTAAACGATTTTATTTGACTTAGGGATTCTTTAACACGCAAATCTTAACTAAGTCCGAATATTCAGAACACGTGGTCATTACAGCAAAAGATCCAGGAAAGAGAATGAGAAAGAGCAATTTTTTTATATGCAATAGAGAGAATATGTCAAGATGTGGTAGGGGATAGATAAAAAGATGTTTAATGTCAGTGGTTATGCATTAACTATTTAATATATATAAGAACTTAGTACTTGGAAATGGGATACTGCCCTAAGAAAAATTTAAAATATGTGACATTGGCCCTAGGACTGGGCAAAAAACAAGTGGAAGTTCAAGGGCCTAAGAAGACTGTTGCTGAGGGTTTGAAGGACAGTATGGAGACATTATTATGTAGTGGTAAAAAGTTTGGCACCAGTGATAATGTGGAAAATAGAAAGGATACCTACTGAACTTATGCATCTGGCTAGGAAGATTGCCAGGGAGAATGCAGAAGGTACCAGCTTTCTTCCAGATGCCTGTGACAACAGACTAGAAAAGATAAGTGAGCTTAAACAGGGATCATTAGGTTTGCAAACAGAATTTAGAGAAAATATGAAGAAGCCAGTACTTGCTTGATTTGAAAAGAAAATCATTTCTCATCACCAGTCTCTCCTAGTAAAATATTCTCAAAGTAAGAAACAGCTACAAGGCAAAGATCAAATCCAGGGTGACACCAGTAAAGCATGACTTCAGGGTAGTAAAGATTGAAGGGTATGGCTGTAAGACTATTTGTCAAGACCTCAGAAATATTTAAGAGTGTGCCTACTAGGACTTCTAAGAATCTTAAGGGTATGTCTCATAGACCATCTCAGTTAAACAATAGGGCTTTTTAGACTGTTAAGAGCATTATCCCATAGCACCTCACAGGCCGTCAAAGGTAGAGAAGAGCCTATCTAAAAAGGAAATATGGGTGTTGCTTTTAACTAAAGAAGTTTACTATCAAGTGATACCAAAGAAACTCAAAAGGTGTATAAAGGAGTTTTACTAGCTTGGGCTGAAAGAGACAGAGACAGTTCAAAATAAAAAGAAACTTTTGCCCCCAACCTTTTATGGACAGGAAGCAGGTTGAGAAAACCACCCAGCTTCAAACATGTGCTACATAGACAGGGAAGGTTAATTTTGTGTAGAACCAAAACCTCAGAGGGTGGAGCCAAGAGCCATGGAAAAGACTTCGCAGGGAGCAGGACTTGTAAGAGCTGGCAAAAGGTACTTGACTGGATATCAGAATTGGTATGGATTAGTGACAACTAAGTGCCTCCCATTCTTTTTTGGATGAGAGTGTCTACTGAAGTTACCCTCTCTCTCAGCCACTATTGTATATCGGGGATATGGGACAACATCTCTTTAGTTCACAAGTCTTCAGATCAAAAGTAATTGTATTTGAAGAACTGCGTTTGGGGAGCCTCATCTGTACCTCACCTTAATTTAGGTGATGAAATCTTGGACTTTGATCTATGCTATAAAGCAGGGTTGAACAAATATTTTAGACTTGCAGGCCATAAGATCACTGTCACAACACGCAGTTCTACTGTTACAGCGTGAAACAGCCATAGGCAGTATGAAATTTAATGGTTATGGTTGTGTGCCAATAAAACTTTACTTACAAAAATTGGCAGTGAGCCTGATTTGGCCATGAACTATAGTTTGCCAACCCCTGATGTAATAGAATAAGATTTTCATGACCTTGGAAGGAGGTAGTTTTGCTTAAGGGAGGAATATAAATAATTTATGACCAAAGCATGGGCTATAACAAATTAAAGATGTCCACAAATTCTTTGACACTCCTCCCTGAGAATTTTGGCAGGCGCTGTGACTGCTTTGACCTATAGAATGCACCAGAATTGACCCTCTGCCAGTTTCCTTACACCTAAGAAATTGGCAGCTCCCACTTTCCTCCTCTGGGAACTTTCACTTTTGGAGCCTTTAGCTACCTTGTAAGAACTGCACCTACCCTGCTGGAGAGACTATGCGGAGAGGCCCTTACACTATATGGAGAGAGGACTAGCTGAGCTATTCTGGTCAAGAAAACAGGCATGTGAGTGAAACTGTCTTGGACCATTCAGACCAGCCTAGCCACCAGTTAACACTACCAGGCACCCCATTCATTACCATGCGGAGCAAAGAATCACCAACCAAGACCTGCCTGAATACCTGACCCACAAAATCATGAGATGTCATAATGCAGTTGTTTTTTAAACCACTACATTTTGGGGTATTTTGTTACACAGCAATAGACAGAAAACACACACACACACACACACACACACACACACCAGTACTAGAAAACAATATTGAGGCAAATCTATGCTCAAAATGACCCTTAAAAGAGACAGCAATTATTTTTTTGCTGCTTCAAGAAAAGGGCCATGCAAGAAGGCTGACACAGGAGCTTTAGCCAGGGCCTGGAGGGAAGCTGATTAGGATCCAGCTGTGAAAAAGGAGGGAAAGAGTCAGGTATTTTTATTTTTTTTAAAGAGGCAGATATTTTTAAATGTTGTCCAAGAATAGATGGAATTTGCTCTTCTCACCTTCTGTGTTTACATTCATAGAAATGTGAAAAGGTTACAGGAATTGTACACAATAGCAGCAAGACTATATCTCCATTTTTCTGTTTCCATCCTAAATTTAAGGGAAGTAATCAGTGAATGTAAGAACAGGAACATTTTTTCATTCCATCAAACTCATGGGGGAAATATTTGTGTTTTATTTTGTTTTGTTTTTCAAAATGAATTTCTCTGATGAATTCCTCTATTTTAATAGTCTTTAGAAGGAGCCCTGGTGGTGCAACAGTTAAGCATGTAGCTGCTAACCAGGAGAAAGACCTGGAAATCTGCTTTTGTAAAGATTACAACCAAGAAAACCCTTGGGGCAGTTCTACTCTGTAACACATGGAGTCGATATGAGTCAAAATCCACTTGACTGCACACAACAACAATAGTCTTTAAACACTGACGTGTTCTAAAAAGTAGGCCATTTGTGTTGATCTACAACAGCCCCCAGCTCATCTCCATTTAGCCTTTGTTTTCAAACACAGATGTCAAACTGGAATTTCTTTACAGACATTAAGTATATCTACTACACACTATCAAAGATCACAGACTGCATCCTAAAAGATACCCTAGGGACATATTTTCTCCAAGGTGATCTTTTGGCAAGGGAGGAAATCTGTACTCCACTTACTGTATTCTAACAAGCCATCTAGGACACAAGTCATTTGCATTCTAAGGCATTAACTTTTATAGACAAATATTTGACCTAATTAGTAGTGTTCCAATTTAATAAAAAAATTTTTTAAATATTGTATCTCTTTTCCTTCTATTTGCCCCTGCACAGCAACAGTATGGAGAATCTGTACAAGAGGTGGCTTATTGGTGGACTCTGGAAGTTCAAATTCCTTCCTTGATTCTCCAGAGAGATGAGACATCTTAATGGAGGACAACAGACCACATAAGAGAAACTAAAGAACGTGATGATGCCCCAAAGGGGCCTAATACATTGTGAATTCCATTATAAGTAAAACCTGATTATTTTTAGTCTCCTATCAGATGCATCCTCTAAGCTTGTCTTTCACTTCTGCCGCAGGAAATTCTTTGCTGACGCTGAATCAGAGACGTGATTATTTTCCCAACTGATGGTTTTGTGTTTCTGGAAAGATGACTTCCAACAAGCAAATTGGATGCATCAAAAATGATTTTGATGCAAGACCATAGCTTCCCAACTCTTTTTCAATTTCAAAATGAGTTTGCTGCTCAAAGGAAAACATGAAACACACCATAGCTGGAGAAAGAAAGTAACTGCTCCAAATAGTTCAGAAATTTCTCTCCGCCTGATGAACTGCTTTTGTTAGAGTCTATTGTTTTTCTCTAATTTTGAGCAAATGTTTCTAAGGATGGATAAAGATAAAAGGTAAGAGGCTGATGGACTTGTAACCGCAGTAGTATTTGGACTCAAACAACAGAAATGGAGCTGTGAACCAGGAAAGATGTTACTGACATAATGACAGCAAATACTGACAAAGTGCTTACTATGTGCCAGGCACTGTTGTAAATCTTTTACATATAGTAACTCATTTAATCTTCACAACAGTAGTGATTATAATTTCCGTTTTACAAATGAGGAAATTGACACATAAAAAGGTTAAGTAAATTGCCCAAAATCTAGTAGTTAGTTGTAGAGCCGGGATTTAAATACAAGAAGCACAGGTTCCAGATTCCAGGCTCCAACCACCATGAAACACTGCCTACAACATTCAGCTTAGGATGACTAAAAAGTCTTGTGTGTCTGGAAGAAATCACTACACTGTTTTCTTGAGACAGTGAGGCCAGGGACTGAGAGCAGAGGCTCAATCCTTCCTTATCTCTCAAAAAGTCTTCACACAATTTCTTAAGGGTGGTGAAAGAAAATGTTTCCCAGGGTAAGTTAATGCCAGGGGAATGATAAAAACAGCAACACTGCCTAAAGCTCCATAAATTATCTGCCAGGAATTCCATAAGAAAGTACAACAATGGCCTGGCTTCAACCATTCCTCTTGTTACTTTAATAGACCAAGATGTTTAGATATATTTCTTTCAAGTTTTTATAGCAAAACTAAGTTTATAGACAATCAGTTTGGGGAAAAAACCAGCAAAGAAGATTCATGTAATTCGGTAGTAAATGCATTTTAGGTTGATACAGGAATTTTTGTCATTGAAAGTCAATAGGGAACCAATGAAAGTTACTCAATATTCATCAGGTCCATTGGGTTCTCATATGAAAGCTGTAACTCATCGGGACAGACTAAATGTGCCAAATAGTGTACTATATAGCTGAAGTTTTTGTCAACATGATGAACTTAGAAAGATGTCTGCCTGAATAGATTTTGTTTTTGTAGTTAAATAGAAATCACAAGTTATTTCAAAAGGAAAGCACGCTTGCATTTATCTTTTCACATGGCAAATGTTTTTCCCGGGATTTCATTTGTTTCAAATTATTATTTTTCTGGGAAGGAGATATTTGAAATCTGATAATATGTTGCTGTAAATAACATTTAATTCATTTTATTAAAAAGAATTTCAGCCACTTGTTTCTCTGCCTTAAGTCAAACTTTATTATAGACTTTTAGAGCCTGATGGAATCTTAAATAGGCATTATTCATCCGACCAAAAAATGTTCATTGAGCAACTTCTATGTGCCAGTTCTGGGGAATGGAGTCCAATCTCTTCATTTTAGAGATGAGGAAAAGAGACCCAGAGAAAGAAAATGACAATTCAAGATAAAAGAGTGGCTGGTCTAAGACTAGAATAGAGATTCCTTTATTTCAAAAGTCTTCTCCCTTTCCTGACACTGCCTCACAGGGTGGGACTATGATAGGTACTGTGTGGTGGTATTGTTGTTTGGTGAGGTCAAGTTGGTTCCTACTCATAGCGACCCTATGTATAACAGAATGAAAGGCTGCCCGCTCCTGAGCCACCCTCACAATCATTGCTATGTTTAAGCCCATTGTTGCAGCCACTGTGTCAATCCCTCTTGGTGAGGGTCTTCTTTTTCACCAACCCTCTACCACGTGTGATGTCATTCTCCAGGGACTGGTCCCTCCTGATAACATGTCCAAAGTAAGTGAGATGAAGTCTCGCCATCCTAGCTTTTAATGTTCGAAGGTACTGGATAAGACATACCAAAAACTCGCTGCCGTCGAGTCGATTACAACTCATAGCAACCCTATAGGACAGAGTAGAACTGCCCTATTGGGTTTCCAAGCTGTAAATCTTCATGTAAGCAGATTGGCATGTCTATCTCCCTTGAAGTGGCTGGTTGGTTCCAATTGCTGACCTTTCAGTTAGCAGCCAAGAGCTTAACCACTGCGCCATCAGGGCTCCTTGTGTAAGACATAAAGCATACAATAAGACCCTTTCCTTTCAATATAATTGTGGAGATAGAGGCATATTAAAAGTAAAACAATGGTGTTAGAGCTAAGTGCTATGCAAAGCTATATATTATAATGATGTGTGGGTGTCCCACAGAGGTTGACATTACTCATTCTACTTTTTCTGCATCCCCCTAGGTCCTTAGGAGAGAAGAGATCCCACATTTACGGAGCATCAACACTGCCAGGAACATTGCTAAAAGTGTTACTTATGAGACAATTTTGTTTTCACAAGCATATTGGGTGAAACATATTATTATCCGCAGTTTGCATTTAAGAAAATGGGACACATGAATAATAATCTTATTCAAGTTCACATAGGTGGTAAGTGCCAGAACTGAAATTTAAGCCCATGATTCTCTGATAGCATAGCCCAAGCTCTTTCCACTGTAGGACACTGCCTTCCTTTACAACACATACAATCCAACAAGCATTTCCCCTTCCCTGCTATGCACTCCATCCTCTAGATGCCAAGCCAGTGTGGGAAATCACGTTAAGCACCATGTAAAGTTATGGTTGGCACTGTTCTTCTCCATGTGTTTATACTCAAAACAAAAATGATTTTTTATATTTATGGTAAATTGGATGATTGCTCAGAAATATTCACTCTCTTCTCCTCACTTCCATAGGAGGTACATCTTCACTTCACTGACGTTGGGCTTTGTCATGTGACTCACTTTAGCCAATGAGATTTTATTCATTAGAGATTTCAAATGTGCTTACATGGTTGGGCTTGTTCTTTTTGGATTCTGTCATCACCATGAGAAAAACATGTTCCAGCTAGGAGATGAGAGGCATGTGGACCGCCCAATGTGCAGTCATGATCAAGAGTAAATGATTGTTATTTTGAACTACTGAGTTTTAGGGTGGTTTTCATACAGCTAAAGCTGGTTAATTCATTGTTTTAGACAAACAGTCTAACACACTGGGATTAAAAAACAAACAAAAATAACAATGACCTCTCTTCAACTTTGGCCCTTTTATGAAACTTTGGGTTTTCTATTGTCAGTTGATGGTATAAGATATCTTGGCTCTGGGTCACTATTCTCAGATACTACCCTTGCCACAGCAGTTATTAGAAAAGAAAGAAAGAAAAACACAATAAAGTTGGAGATGGTGGTGGTGGTGGTGAGTTTTGTGTATGTGCTTAAATGTGTGTGTTTTAAACAAAAAAACTACAGCAACTGTGCAAATAATAGCTGCCTCATTTTTGTGAATAATACACTTTGCTTGACCATTTTAGGAACCACGCTTACTGGCATCTAATATATTTATGCTATTCCTGTGAGGAAATGTTCAATTGACATAGAGCTTTCATTGTCTTAGGGAATACTTATACAATCTAATGAATATTTATTCTTTGTATTTATGGAACTCCTTTCTACCAGAGAGCTCAAAGTTCTATTTTAGTTGTTTTTTGGTCTTTAGATGGATTTTAAAATAGAAAAACACTTATAAGTCAATGCATGATGTAGAGATGCCTAGGGAGCATCTGGGGTAATTATTTTCCTGTTTTTGCCTCATTTTATTCTTCTTTTCCAATCTGATGTTATTTCTCCAAAATAGCTAGAGAAAATTCCATTTCTCTCACATAATGGTAAGTAGGCTGAACCTCTCAATGAGTTTATTTTGGTCTCTACCACGATTCTATTAGATTTGTCTATGTTTTCACTCTATACTACAAAAAAAAAAAAAACTATGTATAAGAAAAAAATCATTACCTAATCTTTTTAAATGGAGAACTCATTAAAGTGTAGTCTATAGAGGATTTTCATAATTTGAGCTCTTTTTTTTTTTTTAACTTATAAAAACAAAGACTTTGGGAATATTCTATTCTAATTACAGCTGTTATTTTTCAGACATGCAAGTATCACAAGCCAGTAGAAGAACAGCTGAAATAAAATAAACAAAAATTTGACTTAGATAATGATAATCTCGGCCTTCTTCTCAGCCACATTGTCAATTTCTACTCATCTAATGGTGCACCATTTCCCCTTGTCAGCTATCTCTTGCCATCCATCCCTCTGTAAGGATATTTCACGTAGGTCTTTTAACCTTACCAGGCAAGATTTACTAGTGTTTTAATGCTTATATTGTATGCACATGGGCAGCTGGACAAACCAATACTAACCTGATTTTTACAGATATAACTCAAAAGGAGCATGCTATACAGGAAATTTATATTTTCTAAACATTATTGATGTTAAGCTATAAAGACAAAATTCCAAAACTTCTCCCTCCGTATTCTTTACTTCCCCCACACACACATAATATTTATTCTTTCTGAAGTACAACAGCTGATTCATCATTAAAGCATTTTCTAACAACTAAAGAAAAATGTTTATTATTTTATTGTATTAAAATTTATATAACAAAACATTGGCCATTTTCACAATTTTTAAGTATACAATTCAGTGATGTTAATTATATTCACCATGTGTGCTGTTATTACCACTATATGTTTCCAAATGATTTTTACCTCCCTAAACAGAAATTCACTACCCCTTAGTAATAACCCCTCATCTCTATCTCTCCTCCGTCCCTGGTAACCACTAATAAATGTTTGTCTCTATGCATTTGCCTATTCTGGAAATTTCATAAAAGTGATATACAGTATTTGTCCTTTTGTAACTGACTTATTTCACTTAGCATAATGTTTTCAAGGTTCATCTGTGTCATAGAATGTATCAAACTTCATTTTGATGGACCTGGGGTTGTTTCTCCCTCTTGGCTATTGTGAATAATGTTGCAATGAACACTGATGTACAAGTATCTGTCTGAGTCCCTCCTTTCAATTTTTTGGGGTGTATACCTAGGAGTGGAATTGCTGGATCACATGGTATTATGGATTAAATTCTACTTCCCCTCCAGAATCACTATACCAAAAAGAGTTGGTCGACATTCAGTCATTTCAGGAGGTGCCATATGAGCGGGAACCAATAGTACTGAAAGAAGAAGTCCAAGCTGCACTGAAGGCATTGGCGAAAAACAAGGCTCCGGGAATTGAGGGAATATCAATTGATATGTTTCAACAGATGGATGTAGTGCTGGAAGTACTCACTTGTCTATGCCAAGAAATTTGGAAGACAGCTACCTGGCCAACCGGCTGGAAGAGATCTATATTTATGCTTATTCCCAAGAAAGGTGATCTAACAAACGTGGAAATTATCAAACAATATCATTAATATCACACACAAGTAAAATTTTGCTGAAGATCATTCAAAAGAGGCTGTGGCAGTATATTGACAGGAAACTGCCAGAAATTCAAGCCAGATTCAGAAGAGGACTCAGAACCAGGGATATTATTGCTGATGTCACATGGATCCTGGCTGAAAACAGAGAATACCAGAAAGATGTTTACCTGTGTTTTATTGACTCTATGCAAAGGCATTCCACTGTGTGGATCATAATAAATTATGGATAACATTGCAAAGAATGGAAATTCCAAACACTTAATTGTGTTCATGAGAAACCTGTACATAGACCAAGAGGCAGTCATTCGAACAGAACAAGGGGATATTGCGTGGTTTAAAGTCAGGAAAGGTGTTGTATCCTTTCACCATACTCATTCAATCTGTGTGCTGAGCAAACGATCTGAGAAGCTGGACTATATGAAGAAGAACTAGGCATCAGGATTGGAGGAAGACTCATTAACAACCTGCAATATGCAGGTGACACATCCTTGCTTGCTGAAAGTGAGGAGGACTTGAAGCACTTACTGATGAAGATCAAAGACCACAGCCTTCAGTATGGATTACACCTCAACATAAAGAAAACAGAAATCCTCACAACTGCACCAATAAGCAACATCATGGTAAATGGGGAAAAGACTGAAGTTGTCAAGGATTTCATTTTACTTGGATCCACAATTGACACCCATGTAAGCAGCAGTCGAGACATCAAAAGAAGCATTGCATTGGGCAAATCTGCTGCAAAAGACCTCTTTAAAGTGTTGAAAAACAAAGATGCCACCTTGAAGACTAAGGTGCACCTGACCCAAGCCATGGTGTTTTCAATCACCTCCTATGCATGTGAAAGCTGAACAATGAATAAAGAAGACCAAAGAAGAACTGACACCTTTGAATTGTGGTGTTGGCAAAGAATATTGAATATACCATGGACTGCCAAAAGAACAAACAAATCTGTCTTGGAAGAAGTACAACCAGAATGCTCCTTAGAAGCAAGGATGGTGAGACTATATCTCATATACTTTCGACATGTTGTCAGGAGAGATCAGTCCCTGGAGAAGGACATCATGCTTGGTAAAGTAGAGTGTCACCGAAAAAGAGGAAGACCCTCAGTGAGATGGATTGACACAGTGGCTGCAACAATGGGCTTAAGCATAACGATTGTGAGGATGACACAGGACTGAGTAGTGTTTCATTCTGTTGTACATAAGGTTTCTCTGAGTCAGAACAGACTCGATGGCACCTAACAACAACAACTCCAAAAAATACGTGTTGGAATCCTAACCCCTATCCCTGTGGATGTACTCTTATTTGTAAATAGAGTTTTCTTAGTTGTGTTAATTAGATCATATCCCAGTAGGTTGGCTGCTAAATCTAATCACTTCTGAGTTATAAAAAGATCAGATTAGACACAAACGCCATCAGAAGATTGTCTAAAAGCCAAGTAATCAAGGAATGCCTGGGACTATCTACAGAGAAGAAATTGACTCGGCCAAGATCCTGATTTGGACTGTTAGCGTTCAGAACTGTGAGAAAATAAATTTCTATTTTGTAAAGTCACCCACTTGTGGTATATGTGTTATGGCAGCACTAAGAAACTAAGACATATGGTAATTCTAGGTTTAACTTTTGGGGGGAACCACTAGTGGGAAAAGCAGGTATTCTTATCTTGTTCCTTATCTTAGGGGAAACCTGTTGAATATCATATTATCTGTGGGTTTTTCATAAATGTCCTTTATCATACTGAGGGATTTCCTTTCTATTCCTAGTTTTCTGTGCATTTTTATCGTAAAATGGTGTTGGATTTTGTCATATGTCTTTTCTGCATCAATTGAGAAGATTATTGTCATAGATTGAATTGTGTCCCTCCAAACTATGTCAACTTGGCTAGGTCATAATTCCCAGTATTGTATGATTGTCTACCATCTTGTAACCTGATGTGATTTTCCTACGTGTTGTAAATCCTATCACTATGATGTAACAAGATGGATTAGCAGCAGTTATATTGATGAAATCTACAAGACTAGTATCTTAAGCCAATCTCTTTTGAGATATAAAAGAAGCAAGCAGAGAAACAGGGGTACCTCATACCACCAGGAGGGCACTGCCAGGAGCAGAGCACGTCCTTTGGACCTGGGGTCCCTGAGTGGAGAGGCTCCTAGTCTGGGGAAACATTGACAAGAAGGCTGACAGAGACAGAAGGCCTTCTCCTGGAGCTGATGCCTTGAGTTTGGACTTTTGGCCTACTTTACCGTGAGAAAATAGACTTCTCTTTGTTGTGGCCATACACTTGTGGCATTTCTGTTATAGCAGCACTAGATGCTTAAGACAATTATGTAGTTCTTTTCCTTCAGTTTATTAATGTGGTGTATTATATTGATTTTCTTATGCTGAACCACCCTTGCATTCCTAGGATAAATCCCTCTTGGTCATGGTATATAATCCTTTTAATATACTATTGGATTGTTTGCTAGTATTTTGTTGATGATTTTTCCATCTGTATTCATATGGGATATTGGTCTGTAGTTTCCTTTTCTTGTGATATCTTTGTCTGACTTTGGAATGAGAGTAATGCTAGCCTTGTAGAATGATTTAGGTAGTGTTCCCTCTTCCACTCTCTGGAAAAAATTTAAGAAGGATTGGTGTCAATTCTTCTTTAAATGTTCGGTAGAATTCTCAGTAAAGTCAACGGGTCCTGACCTTTTCTTTGTTGGGAAATTTTAATTACTGAGAATTTTTCATTTCAGTTATTGTATTTTTCAGTTCAAGTAATTCTGTTTGATTCCTATATATATTGTCTATGTCTTCACTGATATTCTCATTTTGTTCACGTATCATTTTCTTGATTTCTTTTACTTCTTTGATCATATTTAATACTGTTAGCTTCAGACTTTTAGTCGGTCCATTATCTGGGCTTTGGTAGGCATGGTTTTTATCTCTTCAGTTTGTTCTTTTTAATGGACTGTCCTTCCCTACTTCTTTGTATGCCTTATTTTTTGTCGAAACTGAGATATTTGACCATTACAATTTGTTAGCTCTGAGACTTAGATTTTCTGCTTCCCCAGGGTTTGGATTTTGTTTGTTTTTAGTTATTGAAGGGGGAAAAATAATAAAGAAAAAAAGTGAATAAAAAGGTGGAAAAAAAGAAAAAAATCAAATAAAGAAAGAAAAGAAATAAAACAGAGAAAAAAGAAAAACACCTCTCCCAGTGTTTGTAACTTGCGTCTGTGCTTAGGGATCAGCCCAAGGTGAAAGCATAGGTTATTCTTAGGGATTTGGTATACATACATTTTAACCTGAGTATGCGTGTGGCTTTCTCAATTACCCTGTATACAATGTGATTTTGAAAGGGCTAAATTCTACAGTAAACGCTCCTACTGGCTTCTCTTCAACCCTTAGAAGTTAACTGTATGCTCCAATCACACTATTCAGTCTCAGGTGGATCAGTCACAGCTGCAGGCATTGCTCACCACTCCCCTTTCCCCCCATCCTATGTGGGTTTCAAGGAAGGCCAAAGGAGGAGGAGCACCTCACTTCAGTCCTCCAGGCAGGCCCCGAACAGATCAGAATAGACATGTACAATAGTCTGCTAGTAAGCTCTGCTCTTCTCAATCCAGAGCCAGAGAACAGGCAGGCCCCCTCTCTGAGAGCACAGTCTGCAGTCCAACACTGCTGCCACCATCACAGATCTAGGGACTGGGAAGGGCACTAGCAGAAGAGGAAAATAAAGTTTTCCTACCATCTAAATTGCCTTTTTCTTGATTTACCATTTACTTAGTTGCTGCAACCCTCTGACTGCTTTTTAGACTTCTTATAAAGCCCATTGCTATCGAGTCAATTCCGACTCATAGCAACCCTACAGGACAGAGTAGAACTGCCATACAGGGTTTCTAGGGAGCAGCTCGTGGATTTGAACTACTGTCCTTTTGATTAGCAGCCAAGCTCGTAACCATATCCCAAAACCAAAACTCCTTGCTGTCAAGTTGATTTCAACTACCAATTTCTGGTTGTTTTCCTTGGTAATCGTGTGACGGGGCAGGGGTATGGAATTGCTCACACAGCCGTCTTCCAAGTAGACTAAAACAAGAAGAGTTTTAGGGTTTTTTAAAGATTTAAAAAAAATCCCAGAGCTTATTCTGAGAAAGCAATTTGTCAGCATGATAAAGTATAAAGGATATTTGCTCAGAAGTCAAAAGACCTTGGCTGGTGTCTTACTGTGCTAGTGCCGCCATAACAAAAATACCTCAAGTATTTTTTCTTTAAAGAACAGGAGTTTATTATCTCACAGTTTTGGAGGCTAGGGGTCTGAACTCAGGGTGTCGGCAGGGCTGTTTGCTTTTCACTCTAGGAGAAGATCATTCCTTGTCTTTTGCAGCTTCTGGCAGCACCAGGTGCTTCTTGGAGTTCCTTGACTTGTTGATGAATCCACACATGGTGTCTTCCCCTATGTGTGTGTCTCTGCATCTGTTCGTCTCTTCTTATAAGACACTACTCACAAGGGATTTGGTTTCTGACCCACCCTACTCTGGTATTACCTAATTACCACGATTAAACAGGATCACATTCCAAACATTTCCAAACAGAGTCACATTCATGGGTACAATGGTTAGAACTTCAAAATATATTTGTGGGAGACATAATTCAATCCATAAGAGCTGTTATCATGGGTCTGCTCAGTTTTGATCTTGGACAAGTCACTTACCTTCTCTAAATGTCAGTTTTCTCATTTATACTATAGAGATAATACCAGTTATGTTTACATAAGAGAATTGTTGGGAGTATGAAATGATGAATGATGATTAAATAATTAATGTTTACATAGTATCCGAGATAAAATAATCAGTTAAAATTAAGGACAGAGAAAGTAATAAAATAATTAACAAATTTAGTGATGCTCAATGCTGGAATGTATCATTATTTAGGTTATTTAATATCCATTTTGAGGATGGCTTAATAAATGCACTGAGTCTCACATAGAATCTTAGAGTTCATACTGAGAAATCGTTGTAGGGTATTGTAGAAGGCTGAAAAATGCTCTTCCTCCTCAAAAAAAAAACAAAATATTTCCATGTCCTAATTCCTGGAACTTATGAATGTTACACTATACAGCAAAAAATGGTCTTTGCAGAGGCAATGTTTTTTAACCGTGACACAACACTTTATCTCAATGTGACAGAGCAAGACACAAATGCAATTCTCAAGGAAGTAACATTCAAGAAGCATCAAAATAAAAATAATGTGAGTGCTTTATGAATTCATATATTATAAAATACACTAGTTGATTTCCTATAAAAATTTATATGGAGGCATACTTTTAGGAACTCATTTAGCCTAGGGAGATATGGGTAATGGTATAATGAAAACTTGTGTCCACAGGATGCACTGTGTGTCTGCCCTGCCTCTCCCAGGAAGTCATGATGCAGAGATCCAAGATATTGGATCTGTTCAGAATCCCACATGCAATATTTTTACTGCTCCAATTAATATGGCCTGAAATCTGTCCCTTGTCAGTATATAGTCAATGGTGTCTTTCACTCATCCAATAAAACAAATGCTTATTGAGTGCCAACGACGTGAAGAGTACTGTGCTACAGCTGCTACAGGAAGTGCACCGGTTAAGATTGCACACCTCCTGCTCTGAAGGAGCAGACAATGTGGCAAGATCCAGTTTACCATTTTGGGTTTCCTAAGCCCTGGTGGCACAGTGGTTAAGATCTCGGCTGCTGACCAAAAGGTTGGCAGTTCGAATCCATCCTTCTTGGAAACTCTATGGGGCAGTTCTACTATGTTCTATAGGGTCACTATGAGTTGGAATCAACAGGAACAAGTTTGGTTTTTTTTTTTAAGCTCTTTATGATCCAATACTGCATATCTATAATCCACCTGGATTTCACTGCTTCCCATAAACCAGGGTGAGATAAATTTTCTTTGGTGCTATTTGAGTTACCATTATTTGCAAGCATTGCCAAAAGTCTTCTTTCCATGAAAAACAGAGTTTTTCCTTAGAACATTTAGAATGATATTTTCAGGACAGCTGTTCTAGTGTATTCTGGTCTTATCTTGTATTCTGCCCTGTAGGCACTGAGCTATAAAAGTGACCTTGTAAAAATCAAGAATGCATGTCATCCTATTCACATACCAGTCAAGATCTGAGCTCAGAATTCTACGTTTCTCCTAAAAGAGTTGGGGACATTAGAAGCATCTAAAGCAGAGTTTTGCCCTGCACTGTCCGTGAGTCTTTAGATCTTGAGATAATAAACAGAAACTTGCTGTATTTTTCCCATGTAAAAGAGAGAAGACTGACATCTCAATTTTTTTTCAAAACAGTCTGATTCCTCTTTCTTTCAGAGCAATATCAGAAAACCTTGACCTGTTTTTCTTTTTGTTTTTTTGTTTTTTTTAACAGACTGCATCAGTCAAGGTCTCGTTTCACTTAATATGTGGAAACAATCCATCCTAAGCCTGGAGAGGAAAAAAATGCATTTCATCTCTACAGGTTATCTTCTAACCAACTTTAGAAATATTAACCAAAAGTTACAAAATAGTCTTGAGAAATTAAGAAAATTATTGCATGCGATTTCCATGAAATTTAAGTCTCTTCTCTGAACTATGGTTCCAATTTTCAAGATGTTAAAGCATATCACCAACACAAATGTTTTCTTCTCACAAATATTGCACACACAAAAAAAGACTTTTTAATTGGGAGACTTTTTGTGACATTACATTGTGGACAAATTCCAGAAGCAGCAGCCTTTCTTGATGACCATTATGACTTTCTTCTATTAAGGACCAGTATCCACAGCTGTCCTTTTGTAAGCCATGAGTGGATATATGCAATGTTCAGCAAATGAATAAAGTACTTAATTTTTGAATCTTACCACAAATAATCATGGGGCACTATGTGCAAGATGTTATGCTCAATACATTCAACATGTAATGGTTTAATCATAACATAAACACATAAAACAGATTTATCAAACTCCTACTATATGCCAGGCATTGTTTTACGTAGTTTAAACATATCCTTTCCAATTTCCCACCAATACTGAGGAGTAGATATTATTGTCCCCAGTTTACAGCTGGGATTCAGAAAGGTTACATGGTCAGTATGTTGCAGGATTAGAACTCCATTCTATGACTCCAAAGCTCTTGGCTCTTTTTGCGTGTCACTATAAAAGCACAAGGTAGTATGTGAGAAGCATCAAATGGTTGCTACAATATCTATCTAGAAGTTTTTTTGAGTTCTATCAAATAAAATCCTACAACTCTAATGAGTTTTATGGAGTAGAAAGAAAGAGGTGGAAGAATACCAATTTCACAGTTACAGACCAGACAATGTATATGCTTAAGCAACGCTAAACGTATCTGAAACTGTCAGGGACTGATTAAGAAACATCATGCTCAGTGGGTCCCAGTAAACCAAAACCTGTTGTTACAGAGTTGATTCTGACTCATGGTGACTCTACGTGCATCAGAGTAGAACTGTGCTCCATAGGGTTTTCAATAGCTGATTTTATTTTAAGTAGATCACCAGGCCTTTCTTCTAAGCCACCTCTAGGTAAATTCCAACCTCCAACCTTTCAGGAGCTCCTTCAATGGTCCAGAAATCTCCAAAAGCTAATCCAATTAAAAAATACTCCTACACACACATATATATAATCTACCCCACGTGCCTATACACCCATACGTTTGTGCATGCATATACGCACACACATACATACTTACAATCATCTTTTTCAGAGTTAGATCAACAAAAGCTAGAAATAGAGATGACAGGAAATACCTGAAATAGGCCATAATCATTTCTTCCCCACTCTAGCACCAACAGCTGCCTATCCTGGCAGAATCCCCTGGGACTTTGAACACAGAGTTTCAAAATTCTAAGTTCCCAGTTCGCCTCAAAAATTCACCTCAGATAACTTTGGTGAAGGGTAAGACAGTACACAATACTGGGGAAGCCAGCACAACTTGACCAAGGCAAGGCCATGGAAGCTCCATAGATACATCCAAACTCCCTGAGGGACCGAATTACTGGGCTGAGGGCTGGCATCACGGTCTTGGGGAACATCTAGCTCAATTGGTATAACACAGTTTATAAAGAAAATGTTCTACATCCTACTTTGGTGAGTAGCAGCCAGGATCTTAAAAGCTTGTGAGCAGCCATCTAGATACTCCACTGGTCTCACCCCTAAGGGAACAAGGGAAAATGAAGAAAACCAAAGGCACAAGGGAAAGATTAGTCCAAAGGATTAATAGACGACAACTACCACAACCTCCACCAGACTAAATCCAGCACAATTGGATGGTGCCTGGCTACCACCACCGACTGCTCTGACAAGGATCACAACAGAGGGTCCTGGACAGAGCTGGAGAAAAATGTACAACAAAATTCTAACTCACAAAAGAAGACCAGACTTACTGTTCTGGCAGACTGGAGAAACCCCGAGACTATGGCCCCTGGACACCCTTTAAACTCAGTGCTGTAGTCACTCCTGAGGTTCACCGTTCAGCCATAGATAGACAGGTCCATAAAACAAAATGAGACTAAATGGGCACACCAGCCAAGGGGTAAGAACTAGAAGGCATGAGGGGACAGGAAAGCTGGTAATGGAGAACCCAAGGTCAAGAAGGGGAGAGTGTTGACATGTCATGGGGTTGGCAACCAATGCCACAAAATAATACGTGTATAAACTGCTTAATGAGAAACTAATTTGCTCTGTAAACCTTCATCTAAAGCACAATAAAAAAATATTAAAAAAAGAGAGAGAAAGAAGAAACATTTTTCTCTAAAAAAAAAAAAATTCACCTCAGAATTGACACTGGTGTTTTTCAGGACCAGCAGGTGAAAACCTGGGCACCCATCTCATATGAATGGTATGAAAATGTGTTCACTCACAACTCCTTTGATACATTCACATAACCTCCTACCACTTCATCTGTAAATGAGACTATCAACATCAGAGGGTAAATATATAAGGATTGCCTGAGGCACTAATGTATACAAGTGTATCAAGCCCAGTATCTCAGACATGAGAGATGCTGAATAAAGTAAAATAAAAATACAGTAACTGGAAGTACTTTGCTATTCTTCAAAGTGAGCCTGAGAATTTTTACATAAATCTCAAAAGTCTGATCAGCCTATGAGAAAGCAGTGGTTTATGTAAATATGATTTTAGAGGTGCTGGAAATGTTCCCCACCCCTTACTATCTCCTCCATTGCTTGTGATTTCCCCTAAAGATCCATTCCTTTGGGTTCTAAAGACTTTTTGGTCTTTAGAAGATTCCTATTACAACACAACTACCACTGGGGCCTCTGTCGACTAACATCAGAGGGAATTCTTATCAGCTGGTGTTCCCACTGTGGCAGCTGGCAAAGAATAACATTCTCCAGGAATGAGCAGCAGGACAGCTGCCCAGGGGTGACCTAGAGCTTGGCATTGAGTGGTATGGGAAAGAGAACAAAAGACCTACCTTGCCTATGTCAGAATATTGCCCAGGACCAGAGTTCTGGCAAAATGGCACTCTAGGCAGAAGCACCACAGCATCCCTCCACAGTAAAGGTCCGAAAAAGTAAGCCAAACAGAGAATACAACAATCCTGAAACCCTAAAACATCAAATGAAGAGATAAAGAACTCAGCCAAGCACCAAATGGAGTGAGAAAACTGATAGAGA
>NW_004444108.1:4623392-4658782 GCF_000243295.1 Trichechus manatus latirostris | reverse complement strand
AGAACAGAAAAACAATAGAAAGAATCAACAAAACCAAAAGTTGGTTCTTTGAAAGAATCAACAAAATCGACAAACCACTGGCCAGACTGACAAAAGAATATTGCCCAGGACCAGCCCTCCTAAGCGATTTTATCATAAAGATATCTTGCTTCACAATTTCAAATCCTGTGACACACTGGTATTTAATATTCATTTAGTACTACTTTCAGGCTATTAGTTACTCGCTGTGTCAGTGTACTGAATGGTGACCCAGTTGCCTGAAAGATGGGCTACAACTCTACAGACTAAATTGTGTCCCCAAAAAATATGTGTATCTCTTTAGTTAGGCCATGATTCCCAGTAATGTGTGATTGTCCACCATTTTGTCATCTAATGTAATTTTCCTATGTGTTGTAAATCCTACCTCTATGATGTTAATGAGATGGGACAGGCAGCAGTTATGTTAATGAGTCAGGACTCAATCTACAAGACTGGATTGTATCTTGAGCCAATCTCTTTTGAGATATAAAAGAGGGAAGTGAGCAGAGAGACAGGGGGACCTCATATCACCAAGAAAGCAGTGCCAGGAGCAGAGTACGTCCTTTGGACCTGGGGTTCCTGTGCAGAGAAGCTCCTAGTCCAAGGGAAGACTGATGACAAGGACCTTCCTCCAGAGCCAACAGAGAAAGCCTTCCCCTGGAGCTGATGCCCTGAATTTGGACTTCTAGCCTACTAGACTGTGAGAGAATAAACTTCTGTTTGTTAAAACCATACATTTGTGGTATTTCTGTTACAGCAGCACTAGATGACTAAGAAAAACTCCCTAAAGATCATAACTCACTCAAAGGAATTGTTTTATACCCAAGTAAACACTGACTCAGTAATGCCTGCCTTTAACTGGTTTAAAAAAAAAAAAAAAAAAGCCATTGCTATCACGTTGATTCTGACTCATAGTGACCCTATAGGACAGAGTAGAACTGCCCCTACAAGATTCTAAAGGTTGTAATCTTCAGCAGTAGCCCTGGTGGCACAGTGGTTAAGAGTTCAGCTGCTAACCAAAAGGCTGGCAGTTTGAATCAACCAGCAGCTCCTTGGAAAGCCTATGGGGCAGTTCTACTCTGTCCTTCCTCTGTGAATCAGAATCCACTCAACAGTAACGAGTTTGTCTTTTTTGTTTTTCGGTTTAATTTTTAGGGAAGCAGACTGCCAAATCTTTCTCTCATGACCAGCTGGTGTGTTCGAACAACCAACCTTTTGGTTAGCAGCTGAGCACTTAACCAGTGCACCACCAAGTCTCCTTTTACTAGGAGCTAAATATTAGTCAAGCTATTACACACATGCGTGCCAAAAAAAGACATGTGTTCCATCACTACCATCAATTCTTGATTACCTACTATTGCCAGGCATTTTACCATATGATTAAAAAAAAAAAAAAAACCCTGCAAGCTAAGTATTATTACACCCATTTTACAGATGTTGAAAGTTAGGCTAGAAAAACATAAGTCCAAGTCACAAAAGCTGCTGAGGAAGAGGGTCTGGATTTGATAACAGGTCCAAGCATCTTCTAACAAACACATTGCCTCTCTACAAGCGAGATGTTACATTCTTACTCATCAGTACTGCTGATCATGTTCACCATTATCTTCAAACAAGAATTACAAGCCCACCGGTCACCAAGGAAACGCTACAGAGATGCGGCTCCTTAAACAGTACACAGACTAGTTGGATACATACATAAAGAAATGAGCGATAGTTCAAGACAACATTTATTATTGTCTAAGAATTAATATGGACAATAAGGGCTACAAGGGTTTTTGATCATTGAGGACTATAATGACCTGAAGGACATTAGTACCTGATCTTACTAGTACACATTAAAATTATGCTGGAGAGCAGAGTTTCTCAACTTCAGCACTACTGACATTTTCGGTCAGATAATTCTTTGTTGTGGGGGCTGTCCTGTGCATGCAGAATGTTCAGCAGCATCCCTGTTTGTACCCACTAGATGCCAGTAGCACTCACGGTCACGACAATCAAAAATGTCTCTAGATACTGCCAAATATCCCCTGGGAGCCAAAACCACTAGAGACAGAAAACCTGTTGTTGAAGAATACTTAAAAATATACAAAGGATTTATAATATATCATTTTGAAGTAAAAAGTGGTAATAAGATTAAACATACTACATGTTCTAATTTTTCTTTTTGAAAATGATAAATATATATGCAAAAATATAACTAAGAAAATACCAAAATGTTAAAATGGTCAGCCTGGTAATAAGATAATAGGTAATTTTTATTTTCTTCTGTGTGTGTTTCTGAGCTTTCCACATTTAAATATAAAATACTTTTTAATGTATTATGACAGTGTAGGATTTCTAGGCTCTCATTTATTTTAAAATCTGCACAGTGGGACAGTAGGGATTCATAACTGTCTCTGGTCTCAAGATAAAGAAAAAAAGGGAAAGAAAAGCATTCCCTGATCAATTTAAACCCCAGGTTTATAAATACACAGATTTGCAACTTTTCCTCTACCTTTGTGGTCTGGGGACCTCTAACCTGAAAAATTAACATAAAAGCTGGTCCTGGATCAGTGGTGCCTCTGGAATATATGGCATAAGGAAATGTAAAATCGCTCCGGAGGAATTCTTCCACATCCCAGGCTACAAGGGGGGGACTGTCCACCAAAAAACAATGGCAACAAACAAGTCTCTCCTAAAGTGAGTCACAGTCATTTGAGTACCAACCCACCATGGGAAAGAGTCAATAGACACAAACAGGAGGATTAGAACTGTGAGAACATGAAATCACTGAAGGACAATCTGAAGGAGAATGTAGAAACAGCATGTTTAAAGTGATAAGGGAAGGAATTAACCACCTCACTTCAAAAACAAAGACATTATGGAAACAAGTAATCAGTAACTGTCTGGAAAGAATCACATGGAACTTTGAGAAAGGAAATCTATAGTTGAAAAGGAAATTAAAGAACCAAAAGATAAATTTAAGAAAATCACTGCAGCCAGAGATAGAAATTATAAAAGAGAAGTTAAAATCATGGTGAATCAACTAGGAAACTCCAATGTTTGTAAAATAGGAGTTTCCAGGAGGAGAGAATTGAAAGAATGGGGGCAACACAATGTTTAAAGAGATAATCACTGAGAATTTTTCAGAATTGATTAAATCCATGAATCCTCAGCTTCAAGAAGCCCACAGTACTCGAGGTAAAAATCCGCAGCTACACACATAGCAGCCAGTTGATAGAACAGGAAAGAGAGACCAACAATTAGACTGATAACTGATTTCACAAAAGCAAGAGTAGAGGTTTGAAGGCAATGGGGAAATAACTCAAAATGTTATGGAAAATAACTGTCAGCCAAGTATTTTATTCCCAGATAAATGTTATTCAACAGGGAACACAAAACTTCAAAAACATTGAGACAAAGACTTAGAGAATTCATAAAGACGCACGTCATTCAATTTTTATGAAAGAACTACTGAAAGAAACTGAGTTTAGGAAGAAGGGGACTGAAGCCAGAATGAATAAATGGAATTCAAAATGCAAAGCTGAGCAATATAATTGCTAAATGTATGCAAAAGTCTAAATAAGAATTGTCTGTATAAAGCAACAATAACAACTGTGATTAATTTGAGGGAATAAAAATAAGACGGAACTAAAATACTGAGCCATTTAATTCTTAGAGAACAGATAGAATTATTTACACATAAAATGATATAGTTTGTAGAGTCTGCTTTAAAATATCCAGTGGTGAGAGAAGGGGTGGGAGAAAATGGAGTGATATGGATGAAACAGAATGGGAATATACTGATAAGTATTGAAGCTGAGTGAAGAGTACATGGGATTTATTTTACTTCTCTCTACACTTTTATGAATATGTGAAAATTCCACTACGAAAAGCTTAAAATAAAATACTGAAAACATATGCAACATGGAAGGGAGGATTGGAATCCAAGCATTTTTCTGTCCTGACATTTTTTAGGAGTGGAAAAATACTGATTACCTTTAGACTTCATTAAGTAGGGTATGTTATAATTTTAGGGTAACTACTAAAAGAATAAGGAGCCCTGTTGGTGTAAAAGTTAAGTGCTTGGCTGCTAACCAAAACGTTGGCAGTTCAAATCCACCCAGTGGCTCTGTGGGAGAAAGATCTGGTGATCGGCTTCTGTAAAGATTACAGCCAAGAAAACAAAGTTCTACCCTGTCACACGGGATCACTAAGAGTTGGAATTGACTAGACAGCACCCAACAACAACAGCACTAAAATAATATAAAATATATAACTTTCAAAACACTGAAGGGAAAATAAGAGAATAAAGAAAAGTAATCAACATAGAAGGTAGAAAAAAAGAAGCAAAGAAAAAGCATGCTATACTGAACACAAAAAAAAAGGTGATAGAAATAAATACTAATAAATGTAAAGGTAAATAGACTAACCTAGCAAAAGAGGACCTGAGACTGGATTAAAAAAAAAAAAAAGAAAAGAAAGAAATCCAGCTATAGGCTGGTTAAAAGAAGATCCAAAAAGGTTGAAAATAAAAGGCAAATAATTAGTAGCACTGATATAATTTATAATAGATTTTGAGGCAAAAACAATTACTAGAGATAAAAAGAGACATAGTGAAAAAAAGAGCTGCTTGTGTCAAAAACCTGAAGTCATCCTTTCAGAAGCAGATTGCCAGGCCTTTTTTCTGAGGCACCTCTAGGTGGATTCAAACCACCAGCCTTTCAGCTGCTAGTCTAGCACTTAATCATTTTTGCCACCCAGGAACTTCTATATACACTATAGCACTAGCAGTTCTAAACCTGTTGCCACTGAGTCGATTTTGACTCATAGAGACCCTATAGGACCCTATAGGACAGAGTAGAACTGCCCCACAGGGTTTCCAAGGCTGCGACATTTTTCTCCCATGGAGTGGCTGGTGGGTTCGAACTGCCAGCATTTCAGTTAGCAGCTGAGTGCTTAACCACTACACCACGAGGCCTCCTTCTAGCAGTTCTACTTCTGAATATATGTCCAAAACAAACGAGCAGAAAATATTGTTGCTGGTATAGACAAATCTACGAAAATTTATTGACGAATTAATAGAACTAATATTAGTGAGTTTTCTGGATACAAGATCAAATCAAAATGTGATTGTATTTCTATCCACCAGCAATGAATGCTTAGAAATTTTAATATTCAAAAGATACCATTTACAATAAAATATAAATAATTAGGTTCTTATGCACCCAATATAGAAAAACATTAGGCATTCATAAATAAATCTAACAAAAATATATATGAGAAAATTATAAAACTTTATTACTGAAGGGAATAAAGAAGGCCGAAATTGATAGAGAAATATGTCATGGTCATGGACAACACTTAAAGATGGCAATTCTCTGCTAATTTTTCTATAGATTCAATGCTATAGATTCAAGAGGCTCTTGCATAATATTTGGTTTCTAAAGTTCACAAAGAAGAGGAAAGCTAAGACTTGCCAAGACAATTTGGAAGAAAAGTAATGAGGGAGAACTTGCCCACAACACATACGATTTTTCTATAAAGGTACAGTTAGTAAAACCGTGTGGCATAAGTTCACTGGTAGCTTCCATATACACATAGATCTGTTTTAGACTATCATTTACATACATGTAAACTATATTTATTCATAGATAACTAATATACCAGTAAACACACAATCTCATTTGTAATCAGGAAGATATAAACCAAGGAGATGGCTTTTTAAACACCTTCAACTGGGAAAAAAAAATTTTTTTTAATCAGATTAACGAAAGCAGTATCAGAGATGTCAGGAAATGATTTCTTTTTTAATTCCAGTATTAATACAACCATGTTGTAAAACAATTTGACAATACCTAGAAACAGTGAATATGGGCATATCTTATGAGTCAACAATTTTACTCTCACACTCACCCTCAAGATGATGCAAAGATGTTTATTGGAGCACTATTGGTAAGATGTAGAAACAACCTAACTGTCCCTCGGTAGGAAAACAGATGAATAAACTGGTGTGCTCATAGAATGAAATATTTTACAGCAATTTAAATGAATGCACTAGGTTAGTAACTATCTACATGGATAAATATTTATAAAACATTAAGAGAGAAAAAAACACAAATTGCAAAAAAAAAAAGATACATATGGTATAATATTGTCTATGTCCATTTTCAAAAATATACAAGATGAAGCAAATATTGTTTTAAGGATTCTTACACATATAATAAATACAAAGTAGCATGCACAGGAATGTTATGCACTAGAATAAGGCTTCAGAGTGGCTAACTCTGGGGAGAGAACGTCAAGAAGGGACGGAATGGCTGGGCTTGACCTTATGTAGAAAATGTATTTATTCTTAAAAGAATAATAAACATTAAGCAAATTTGGAAAAATATATCTGTATAATCTCAGCGATAAACCAAAACACCAAACTCGTTGCCCTCGAATCGATTCCGACGCATGGCGACCCTGTAGGACAGAGTAGAACTGCCCCATAGAGTTTCCAAGGAGCGGCTGGTGGATTTGAACTGCCAACCTTTTGGTTAGCAGCCATAGCTCTTAACCACTATGCCACCAGCATTTCCATCTCAGTGACGGGTATGTGGATATCTGTATATAATTTTCTATAGGTTTCTGTTATATTTGAAGTGTTTCATACTTTAAACATTTTGAGTAGTAGTTATGATAGCCAACACAGCCAGGAGCTGCTTAGCCACTGTCAAGTAAAAAGTGATAGCAATGGGTGTGGCTCAACTGGGAGTTGCTTAGACCAAAGGGTACCTGCCCCCTCCTGTTCTTTGTCCTCAAAGCACTGGGTGTGGCTCAAGCCAGTCAAACCCAGAGCCAAAGGAAAAAAATGCAATTTGTCTTACTGCGCCTACGTGCCATGATAACCTATGTAGTCCATAATGTTTGTATGTACTTCCTTGTGAGAGATGGTGTAAAAGGTTCTGCCTTCCTCTATTGGGGGAGCTTAATTTGAGATATACACCTCCTTGCTCCTTGCCTGTCTGCTTGCAATAAATGCTCTTTCTCCCTCCTCACTTCAGTGTGTCTTTATTGATGAGAAGCTGCACTGAGCAGGACCTGCTTTGGGTAACAGGTAGGATCACCTCTGGGTTTTATCAAAAGAGTTTTTCCTCAGGAGGCAACCCACTGCACAATTATACAGTGCTTTGTTGAAATCTTAAAGGAAAGAGTCCATTTGAAGACTTTTCTTTTTCTCTCAAACTGAAGTTGCCTACTTGAATCATGTTTTGGATCCCAGGCGTCGCTTTCCCCCATGGCTCCGCCTCACCGTGCAATCTTCCCCTCTTGCATCATACTTCAGAGATTCATCAGTGCAACGTGAGAGCATGAAATGGCCACCAGATCTTAAATGCTCTTCTTGGCAACAAAACAGATTGCTTTTTTAAAATAATAATAATGCATAGAATCTATTTAGAAAATTAAAGCATGATTATTCACATCCTCATAATCATGTAAGTATTTTATATGAGGCTTCCCGTGCAACTGTCCTAAACCCTGATCATTTCTCCAGTGAAGACAGACTTCACTTCCTTCTTAAATGGAAAAAAAAAGTGGGGGTGGGGGGAGTAAAAATAGTACCCAGGTGCTCACTGCTGTTCTCAGGTTGTTATCACCTAGATCCTAACTTAGAAATCACTTTTTCTAAGCTTGGAGTTTTCCAAGGAAGGTTGTGACAGTTACTGGGTTAAATATCTGAGCCACTTGACACTAAGAAACTATAAATACCTTCTATCTAGAGAAAGGAAAAATTCACTTATTTGTCTAACTAGGTAATAAAAAGTCTAAATTCCAAACAAGAGAGTTTGGACTAGGGAAACACTGAATAATAGATCTCAGTCTGATCAACTATAAGTGACCTACTCAACAGAAGCAACTGTGTATTTAAACATTCATCATCTTTTTACATCTAACAGAAAAGTCAACTTAATAGTTAACAGTATCGATGGGGGATTTGTAAGTAAAGAAAACAAATAAAACTGGTACATATAATCTAGTTTTCTCATTCCATAAATTTGAAGAGTTTATTTAAATTTTATCTACGTGATGTAACTAGACAGCTTATTAAAAAAAATTAAAAGCTGGTCAAATACTTGGATTGACTTATTGTTTGCATTGAATTGCTTGGGTTTTCTTTTTCTTTCTTTTTTAAACACTATACACTAAATAGGCTGCATTGACAACACAATCGGTAGACAAAGCATTAATCAAGACAACACAGCTATTTCCCCGTGTCATTTTTTATATCAGACTGATGACAGTGTGTATGACCTATGTTGTTCATGTTCTGCACCAGCGTTTTAAATAAGTTTAGCATGTGCATTTTTGGGTGAGTACACCATAGTACAATTTTCTCTTTTTGTACTACAAAACTCAAAAGCTTTCATAAGCTACCAAATACCCACACCCTTCATAAAAACCCAATTTCACAGAAAAACAATGACAAAGCCTTCAGTGATTGCCTGTTACTCTTCGGTCAGAATAAACATTTGGTCCTAGAAGTCTGTTGTACATGTTTCTGCATAAACCTAACTAATGCGCAAATCCTACAATATATTTTTTAGTTTTTTTTTTTAAAAACAACAATCCAGCTGGAAAATTGCATAAAAAGCAAAAGCTACTATAACAAGGTCAGAAGCTTCTTTAAAACAAAGCTTTCTAAGCTAAGTGAAATTTCGTTAATTTGTTTAATATGTGTGAGAAAATCGTCAGGGAGTAATTACATTTTCTAATGGTTTTTATTTGTATTTGCATTTATGAATCAATAGCAGCTACTGAACGTGGTTCAAAATTGTGCTGGCATGATTTTCCCCCCTTTGTAATTGCCAAAGAAACTTTACCCGTAAATCTACCCTCATTTCTCATATATTATTAAGCTTAAATCAATAGGTTTTCCCCAAAGTATTTTCTTTCCCCTTAAATCCTCCAGTGAATACAAACATAGCTTTTTACTGAATAAAGGAGATGTTAATGAATTTTTTTCAGCTTGGTAATCCTTTGAAATCCCTGCAATTCATTTCATTGTCCACAACAATTCACTACTGCCATTTCTGTAAATGGAAAGCGAAGAACACATTTTAAAAATGTAAGACGACTTTTAATCTTGAATGAAATACTGAAAGCATGTCCTTTATTTTTGGTATTAAGAGAAACCGGGAGGGGGCGAAGAAGGTAAGGAATTGTTTGCACAGTTACTTAAACACCTATTTTTCTAAAGAAATTAAAATAAAGCATTTAGCTGAGATGCATTTATAGAAGCTTAATATACTTTCTACTTCTCTATTCCTTCCTTTCTTCTCTTATTTCCTCTGATTTAAAATGGGTTAATTTATAAGATCAACACACATTCAGCTGGGAAACTCGGCTGTGGGTGAAGGAAATTTTCAGGGCTATAAAAGATTCTCTACAAATTGCTGGACAGACACACATAACAAGCCAACTCATAAAACAAGGCCATTTATGATAGGAGTCAAATGATGAGATACATATTGCATAAATTAGAATTAAATGAAATTGTGCATGTAAAATACTCAGCATTCAGAATATAGTAAGTGTTTGACAAATATTAGCTTAAAAATTGAGCTGAAATCAAGGATCACATCTAGAGAGATCAAATTCGGGACTGAAATTTAAAAACTTGAAAATCTTCTAATTCTTCAATAAAGAGGTTATAGAGATTAATATCAGATGGATGGGAATTAATCTATGTTGGATTATATCAAAAAAAGAAAAGCAGAAGCTGAACCATTGAAGAAAATAGAAATAATTGTTACCTGTCACATCCTTGCAGAAGACAGGAATGATGGGACAGTAATGAGAGCATTTTTTTCTGAAAACTAAAAGGCAATGTGGTGAGAGGCTGATGGGTCAGCAATAGAATTTCCAGTAGAAAACATCAAATACCATTTAGTATGGAAGCAGAAATCTGAAGCCTTCAAAATGTCTATCCACAGGTGAAGCTATATAAATGATCAAATGGGATAGCCAGGTATCCCAAGAACCATGCAAATTTCAGTAGGCAGATCAAACAGAATAAAGATGTATTAGCATGGACCCAAGTTCAGAAGAATATCTGACTTGCCTAGTCAGCCACATAGAATTAAAGAAAAAGACATACTTAGGTGTACTCACCCCATGAATAGAGGAAGTAGGAAGTTGCAGGGGCTTGTGGCTTCTCTAATAAAACACAGCACCTTGAGTGTCTTGGGCTATGGCCAATTAAATTAGCAAGTATTGCTCCCTTTAGAGCATTTGGAAAAGAGATTGTGGAAAGAGGCAAGCCTGGTGTGGGGAGAGGGGCAGATGGCACCAAGACTCTTGTCTCCTCTTGTCCCCTGCTCTAGCAATCATCTAGAATGACTTCAGTGTTCAAGAGGATAAACCATCACTCCACAGCTCCTTCACCTCTTCAACTCTAACCACCTGAACTTACCTCCACAGCAACCCTCCTGCTAGTGTCAAATGCTAAACAAGGTCATCAACAGGAGCGTTCCACCTTTGAAATTCCTAACACCAATTGTCTTCTCAGCAACACAACCTCCCGCCTTTGCTCCCAGAGCGTTCCTACACTTTCTCTTTAATCCCTCTCCCTCTGTCTCTCTCTCTACCTACCTACCTACCACACTCCCTTACACCCTACCACCCTCCCTCTCTCCCTCTCTCTCTTTCACTCTCTCCCAAATACCCTAATCCTTAGACTGTAGTCAGCTCTTCCAGTCTTTTTTTTTTTTTTTCCTTCTTTTTTTTTCTTCCAGTCTCTTGACCATTCCATTTGGTCACCATCTCTGTAAAGAGGCAGTAGCTATACTGATGGAGAACATGTATAGTGATTAAGAACAAGAACCTGAATAGCCAGCTCTTTCCCACAGGCATCACAAATTTAATGTGTTCAAAATGAAATTCACTGTTTTCCCATCAATTTACTTCTCTTCCTGTGGTTCTTAGGAGTATAATGTTCTACTGTCAATTCCACAGTCTATAACAGTAACCTTAAAGCAGCATTTCCCACCCTTGGCACTATTATCATTTTAGACTGGCTAGCTCTTTGTTGGGGGTGCTGTTCTGCGCATTGCAGGATGTTTACCAGCATCCCTGGCCTCTACCCATTAGATGTTAGTAACTAAGTGCTCCGCCCTTCCTCCCCCAGGTTGTGACAACCAAAAACGTCTCCAGACATTGCCAAATGTCCCCTGGAGGGCAAAAAGTACCCCTACTGAGAACCACTAGCTTAAAGCCATCCTTGACTCTTCATTTATGCCCCATTTCCACCAATAACTCCAACTTTTTTTTTTCCTAATTATAAAAAGATAACAATTACTGAACATATCCTACATCTTGGGCACTTTGTTGGATCTTTTACATACATTGTCTCCTGGATTCCTACATTCCGGGAATGCTTTGTTGATTACTATGTCCATAAATATGAGGAAACATCTTTATAGGGGTTCAGTAACACAGCTAATTTATAACAAGGAAAAGATCTGAACTTATTTGACTCTGAAGTCTGTACATTTTCCGTCATACTGGACTAACTCCTGTATATCTCCCTCTCCTTCATCTCCATTTCATAGTCTTGGTTCAGACTTTCATTCTTTTTTGCCCAAGCAGTATCTATAACATATTAATCTGGCTCCCTATTTCTAGCCAAAAAAAAAAAAAAGACACAGCAATCTTTTACCATGCAAGTTGGATCATGTCATTCCTCTGCATAAAAGTCTGCAATGACTTCACATCACCCAGGATGAAGTTCAAGCTTCTGAGCTTATACAATATGTCCTTCACTGCCTGGGCCATCTCTCTCACCCTATCTCCACTTCCTTGCCTGCACCCTTTACTCCAGATATTTAGATCTATTCACACTTTCTCCAACAAATTGAACTTCTTCTTGCTTGCATGACTTTACCCATGCTGTTCCCTCTGAATGGTATGTCTCGCCTCATCCCTTCTGTTCATGTAGCTATAGGGATGGTCCCATCAACTCAAACTCATAATACTTTCCCTGACTCTCTACCCTTCTTTACAGTCCCTTCAAGTCTCCTCATAAGCTACACCTTCTCCTTAAGCCTCCTCCAGTCACCTCAGCCCATCTCTCTCTCTCTCCTCTGGAATCTCATTTGTCATACAAATTAGCAGCCAAGTAGTTACTACATCAATGGTTCATATTCTGGTTCACATGTGAATATCACAATCTCACCTGAAGAGCTAATCAAGAACACAGAGGCATGGGCTTGTTTAAGTGGGGCAGGGCCTGGGCCTTTGTATTTCTACCAAGTTCCCTGGGTAATTCTTATACTGGCCAAAGTTTGAAAACCACTGTACTATGCTATCTTGAATTACATACGGTTTCACACAGGTGACTGTTCTCTCCAATAAGGTTTGAAACTTCTTTTTTTTTTTAAATTGAACTTTAGATGAAGGTTTACAGAGCAAATTAGTTTCTCATTAAACAATGAATACACATATTGTTTTGTAACATTGGACGTCAACCCCACAACATTTCAACACTCTGCCCTTCTTGACCTTGGGTTCTCCGTTACCAGCTTTCCTGTCCCCTCCTGCCTTCTAGTCCTTGCTCCTGGGCTAGTGTACCCATTTAGTCTCGTTTTGTTTTATGGGCCTGTCTAATCTGTGGCTGAACAGTGAACCTCAGGGGTGTCCAGGGGCCATACTCTTGGGCTTTCTCCAGTCTCTATCAGACCAGTAAGTCTGATCTTTTTTTTTTTTTTTTTTTTTAACGAAGAGAAGTTTATTTCCTCACAGTCAAAGTAGGCTAAAAGTCCAAATTCAGGGCGTCAGCTCCAGGGGAAGCCTTTTTCTCTCTCTGTCGGCCTTCTCATCAATGTTCCCCTGGACTAGGAGCTTCTTGGCGCAGGGACCCCTGTCCAAAGGACGCTCTCTGCTCCTGGCACTGCTTTCTTGGTGGTATGAGGCCCCCTGTCTCACTGCTCACTTCCGTCTTTTATATCTCAAGACATTGCCTCAGGACACAATCCAGTCTTGTAGATCAAGTCCTGCCTTACTAACACGACTGCCACCCATCTTCCCTCATTAACATCATAGAGGCAGGTTTACAACATACAGGAAAATCACACAGTACCAGGAATCATGGCCTAGCCAAACTGATACACACATTTTTGGGGGGACATAATTCAAACCATGACATTCCACCCTTTGGTCCCCCAAAAATCACATCCTTGCAACATGGAAAACATATTCACCCCATCATATCATAGCAAAAGTCTTAACTCCAAGTCCAAAATCCAAAAATTCCTCTTCCTCTGTGAAATCTAGAATACAAGTTATCTGCTTCCAAAGGTACAATGGCAGAACTGGCACAAGCTAGACATTTCCATTACAAATGGGAGAAACTGGAGGGAAAGAAGGGATAACAGGCACCAGGCAAGTCAACAGAACACATTACATTAGCCCTCAAGGCTTTGAAAATAATATTCTGTTCTAGGAGACAATTTACACAATAGCCCTGCCCTCCAGACTCTAGGTATTGGCCACAGTCTCTGGATTTTGAGTGGAGGCCCCTTGGCCCTGGGCTTCAGCTCCGCCTTCCAGGCCCCCTGGGACAGCAACTCTGCTCCCTTGGATTTAAGCGCACCATTCTCCCAGTCCATGGGAGTGACAACTCCACCCTTAGAAACACCAGAGGCCATGGCTCCACCCTTTGAAACCCCTGAGGTCATGGCCATACCTTTTGAGGCTGAAGTAGCTCCGCTTCTTGTGTCCCTAGTCTCTTCAGCTTCTGCTTCCTATGGCCTCTTGGCCCTCGGGCCTCATGCCTGCATCTGTCCTGCTGGGGCAAGTGTTCCAAAGATCTGTAGCTCCACCAGTAAGTTTCCGGAGGCACCCCAATCCACCAGGAAGCCTCCTGCTCACAGGCATTGAGCTCTCTTGCTCCGTGGGTTGGCTCCAGCGCCGTCTTTCACTGGTCTCCTAGTTCTGCTGCTGTTGGTTCTCTGCTGCTGCTGCTTCTCTGCTGCTGTAGGTTCTCTGCTGCTGCTGGTCCTGTCACTGCCACACATCTATCCATTCACAGTTTTAAAACCACCGCCACATTTTAGGTATCTGTTAGAGCAGCACCCACTCTCTCGGTACCAAATTCTGTCTTAGTCATCTAGTGCTGCCATAACAGAAACACTCCAAGTGGATGGTTTTAACGAAGAGAAGTTTATTTCCTCACAGTCAAAGTGGGCTAAAAGTCCAAATTCAGGGTTGTCAGCTCCAGGGGAAGCCTTTTTCTCTCTCTCTGTCGGCCTTCTCACCAATGTTCCCCTGGACTAGGAGCTTCTTGGCGCAGGGACCCCTGTCCAAAGGACGCTCTCTGCTCCTGGCACTGCTTTCTTGATGGTATGAGGTCCCCCAAGTCTGATCTTTTTTTATGAGTTAGAACTTTGTTCTACATTTTTCTCCAGCTCTGTCCAGGACCCTCTATTGTGATCCCTGTCAGAGCAGTCGGTGGTGATAGCTGGGCACTATCTAACTGTGCTGGACTCAGTCTGGTGGAGGCTGTGGTACTTGTGGTCCATTAGTCCTTTGGACTAGTCTTTCCCTTGTATGGTTGGTTTTCTGTATTCTCCCTTGCTCCAGACAGGGTTAAGGTTTAAAACTTCTAAGGAGGAGAAGGACTTATTCTTTGGTACCTCTTTTCTTATCCTACCAAACCCCTCCATCATCAATACTATTAATTAATTATAAAGCTGGCATTCTCTTGTATCATCTTTTCACAATACCATGCTTTTTGATAAATTGGGGTGGAGTAAGATAGAGATGCCTAATCTTGGTGGGTAACAGAAGTAGGTTACAGAGAGCAGCATCCTATGCATTGCCCGGTTATTAATTCTGTGACATTCTTGTATATGTTATGCTATTTTCTGTTTGATACTTCCATGTCTACTCTTTGGACATATTGTCTCTGTGTCAATTACAATGCTGACAAACTGATATGCATCAATATTTTTACATGCCATGGATACTTTACATCTAAAAACATGTTTTACTCTATACTACAAGATCAAATTAAATAACAAAGAAAAAATATCACATGGCTTTTACCTCCTATTCAGCCAGTTAATGTCATGTTGAATTCAGAGCAAAAAAAAAAGAAAAAAGTTAGTATATTGGAAGTTTATTGATTTAAAATTTAATCAAGAACCTGGTGGAATGCTGTTTACCCTGTGAGCATGTGAATGTTTATAGAATTGATGTCATACCACACTGTAGTCTGTAATCTAATCATAGAGCCACAGAGAGGGTAGAAACTGTCAGAGGTCCAGAGAACACTGTATCTAACAATTTCCTGTCAGATCGTTAGGTATCCTATGCATACGTTCTCAAGGGAAAAGAGAATCAACAAGTTTCCTAGGTAACTTGTCCCAGTCCCTCACAACACCATCTCTATGTTTATCCTGATGGAATCTCGGATCTGGCTGCTCAAAGTGCAGCCCTGGACCAGCAGCATGAGCATCGCCCAGGATCTTGTCGGAAAGGCAGAATCTCAGCCTCTATCCCAGAGCTACTGCACCCAAATCTGAATTTTAACAAAATGCCTCAGTGATTCATATACACAATGGAGTTTGAGAAGCTCTGTTCTAGTTCATCGCGCTAAAAATCTAAACAGAAAACAAGCATTTACAAACCATGAAGTAGGCTTGGTAAGGACTGAATGAAAATGCTGAAATAATTGAACTGTACTCCTGACTATATTAAAGGTTTTAGGAATAATCAATCACTCCACAAGGGTCTCTTGGCATTTAGTGTGTAGTCCTCAAGCATCAGCGTAAAGTTCTGCCTTAAAATCTCCAGGAATATGGGGAAGCGGTGTCCATGGAAGATGAGATCATGAGGGGATATTTCTTAAGTTAGTTTGCATGGGGAGGAAGCACCAGTTTTGAAATGTTTGGCCATGAATTAAACTAAAGCAGATGCTTAATTTATGTGAAGTAGATATTAAAACGCATGGAATTATTTACTACAGGTGACCCCTACTGTGCCAAATAAGGTGTTCCTGAGAAAATGTAAAATTTCCGTGAACTCAGTACTGTTTCTAGGAATGCTTTTCTTTTTTCTTTTTTCAAAATCACCTCAAAAGATTGTTAGTTTCGGTTTTCATTGCTTTTCCTAATATTATAACTGTAAAATTCCTTCCCAAACTATTTTCATCTCAGAGTTATTGAAAAAATCTATAAACATGAATATAAGCAACATAAAAGCATATCTTCCGTAGGCAGGTGGTCTTAACAACTACTAATACACATAATGTTTACTTTGCACCACACACTATACAGATTAAATAGATTCTTACAACAAACATGGGAGGTAAATACTACTACTGTTGCATTCTACTGATGAGACAATTGAGATGCTATTACTGTAAGTATTGACTAATTTGTCCTAAGTCACATAGCCAGTAAGCAACAGAGCTAGTTCTGAGCCCATGCTCTTAATCACTATACTGTGCTCCAGGTGTGCAAAAAATAACACATGCTTTGATTTTTCTATAACTCATCTTAATTTCAACTACAAGCTCCCATCCAGTCAGGTTCTTTCTTGAGTCTTCCCCTATGCACACTCCCTAACATTGTGCCACTTCTAAGATTGTAAAGCGTGTCCAACATCAGTGAGGCCTGTCTCGTTATTGGTTCTCTCTCCACAGTGGTCACTTATGAACTATTTTGGCCCTATTTACATACAGGAGCCCTGGTGGTGCAGTAGTTAAGAACTTGGCTATTAACCAAAAGGTCGACAGTTTGAATTCACCAGCCACTCCTTGGAAACCCTATAGGGCAGTTCTACTGTATCCTATAGGGTCACTATGAGTCAGAATCGACTCAAAGGCAACGAGTTTTTTTTTATTTACATAGTAGGATCAGCTTCCCTGATCTGCTGTTTCTGTGACAGTCAGGGACATGGAATGCTTGGGCACAGCCTCTCCAGGGTCCCATGGGGCCAAGTTCCCGGATGCTCCATGGGGCCATCCTCCCTGAGTCCTGCCACGTCTCAGGTATGGCTGAGGTTCAGGGCACAGTCATACAACATCGCTATTTTGCTCAGTATGTTCATACTTTTGAAAAACAGAATGGAAATCCTTGAACTTTCCCTGAGCCAAGAAAGAACAGGGCCTACTATCTGCTTGAATTTGGAAAAGAAATACAAAGGAAGATTTGAGGATATTATACAGCCACACATGGATCCTAGTCACTAAATAAGTAACAATTGAGGGTGTTAAAGAGGGAGAAAGTTGGGTTCCATTAGAATAAAAAAGAATACCAGGATAGCTAGATTAATCCTGGATACCAAAGTGCTGAGATAAGTAAGTTGTCGTCGTAAGATGCTGTCGAGTCAATTTTGACTCATAATGACCCCATATGACAGAGTAGAACTGTCCCATAGAGTTTTCTAGGTTGTAATCTTTACAAAAGCAGATCGCCAGGTCTTTGTTCCACAGAGCCACTGGGTGGGTTGGAACCACCGGCCTTTCAGTTAGCAGCCAAGTGCTTAACCATTTGCGCCACCAGGGCTCCTTGAGAAATAAGTATCGCCTCTTTATAGCTGGCGTAAAGTGGCAGTAACTAAGCACGAGGAAGCAGTGGTCCTCTTTTGTGGACAGTGTTCCCAAGGTCATCAAGAGCAGACCATGACTTGATCCTGAGGGAAGAAAACCATGTTGCTCACATGTCCTTCATCAGCCACCTGAGAGTGGCGACCTGCCATTTTGGCTGAAACCCCATGGACTCTCCCTCCTTATACTCCTGAGCAGTTGGCCTATATTCTGGCAAGGACAGAGGAAAGAAGTGCCTGTCACGATGAAATGATGAAAGGATCTGACCTTTCTAAGCTTCCTCTCAACCTATGATGACCAAATGTATGACCCTAAAATGTCAAAAAAAAAGAACAATTTTCTATTTATCTTCACAAACATTGGAAGCTAAAGAAAATGCTTAAGTTAACTGTAAGTCTCCCCACCAAATATAAAATTCCCTAAAGCCAAAAAGAGATTGCGCTTAAAATAACAACTATCAACAAGACCATCTCCCCTGCAGAAGGAGAGAAAGGGTGCTCAGAAACAGAAGAAAACAGGTTCTAATATAGCACAGCTCAGCACCCTAACAGCCCAGAACAGTGCCTGCTCCATAATAGATGACTGATAAATATTTGATGTATGAATGAATGACTGAATCAACCAAATAATGAACTTGGACTCCGACTTGGACCTGGGTATGAAAAAAACATAGAAAGAATCTTCTGGCCTCTATAGAGCTGCAGCCTGATCACTGCATTGCACACGAGTCTCAGAGGAAAATAGATGTTGGAATCACTACCCCAGAGGCCATGGGAGGAAGGCAAAGCAACTCTTGTTCCTTTCATGTCTTGGATAGAGATGTATTAGCTAAGGCTAGGTTGCGCTGTAAGTAAAACTTCATATGACAGTAGTTTGAACAAGATAGATTTTTTTCTCTCTGATATAAAAGTTGAGAGGGAGACAGCCTAGAGCTATGTGGTGGCTTTGCTTCACATAGCAGGTTTTTAACCTAAGAAGGTCTTGGGAATCCAAGCTTTAACTTGCATCTCTGCCCATTCCCAAGGTCACCTAAAGGTCCCAGATGGTAGCTCCAGGTATAGCCATCAATCCAACCAAAAGAAAGAAGGAAAGAGAAAATAATATTAAACGGCAGAAATTTTGAGCCACCTTTCTTGAAGAACATTTCTAACATTGCCACAACCTTTCTCCCATTGGCCAGAACTTAATCAAATGTATAAACCTAGGTACAAGAAAGGCCGGTAAATGTAGACTTTCTTCTGGGCAGCTATATGGCCATAAACAGTCTATTAATACAACAGAAGGAGAAAATGGATATTGAGGCACAACAGCAGTCTCTGCCTCAATAGCTAATATCCTTCTCAATGGAACTGGACTGCCAAAATGCTAAGAAGAATGACACTTGGAATTTCTGAAGGACTTCTCCCTGAATAACCCCTCATTTACATATAACTTACCTGACAACAGGAAAGGCCAAATGCTATTACTTCATTGATGTAGACAGAGGCCAAGTTAAATGATAATGATTTATAGTTATTATAACTCTGACTTATTGAGTACTTACCAGGTGCCAGTCACAGTGCTGAGTGATTTATGTCATTGTTCCACTTAATTCTTATAACAACTCTCTGATATTGGTGCCAAAATTAAGGCCCTCAGAGAGTGAAGAACTTGCTAATAATTGGAGGAGCTGGAATTGCTTCTTAGGTATATTCAGTGCCAGAGCCTGTGTTCTCAAACACCACCAGTATATGTGGCCACCCCAAGATTGTTTAGCAAGTAAAGGCTCACTCTATAAGACCCAGACTGTCCATTTGTTTAAACAATCATTCATTAAAAATATCATTGAGCAGTTATTAGACATGAAGTATATTGGCCTCAGGACTACAAATGGTGAACAAAAATCTCAGGGAGTTTTAAGGTTTTGAGGGGATTAAATCATTCATCAACTAATCTCAAGAATAACTCTGATGACTGCCACAAAAGAAGTGTTTATGTTATCTATGAAAGCATAGAATTCAAAGATGTGACCTAGTCAGGGGGGTTTGAGAAGCCTTCCTTGAGTAAGAGGCATTTGAATTGAGTTCTTAGGGCTGGTTCAGGGTGGTGGATATTGGAAGCGCTCTGGGCAAAAAATACAGCATGTGCAAAGGTCCTGAGGTGGTAAGGCAGATGGTGTAATTAGGGAACTGAAACCAAGTCAGGAGGTTAAAGTGAAATGAATGTTGATAGAAGGCTAGAAGAATAGATAGTGACCTGATTATGAAGGTCATTGGAAATATTTTGGTTTTTAATTTAAGAACAACTAGAAATCTGCCAAAGAGTTTCAAAAATGAAGTGGTAGGGAAGGAGAGGGCAGAAAGAGTAGAGCCTGACATGACCTGTTTTGCATTTTCATGAAAGCAGAACTTTATCTAGTTCCCCCACCATATTGCTCACACATAGTATGCACTAAGAATATATTTGTGAGATGGACTAATACAATAGTAGATAACTTTTGAGAATATCACTCCGGCTACAATGTGGAGGATAAAGACTGGAGGATGATCAAGGGAGTGTAAGAGTGGCCAATTAAGGGGCTATTCCAGAACTAAATAGAAGGACTTGGTGATGGATTGAATATAGCCAGGGGGAGAGGAAGGTAACAGAATAGCTTCTAGGTTTCTGGCATGAGCCACTGGGCAGATGACAGCCCCATTCATTGAGACTGGGAAAAGGGCCAGGTTTGAGGAGGAAGGTCGCATCATGTCACCAGAAGTAGCTTCCATTTATATATCCACAACCTGTGAATTCTGTCTAAAAAAGTAGCAGAAAATAATAAAAATACATCCAAATGAGTCTAAACTGCAAATCTGGAGCAAGAAGTAACTGTAGGCCTCATGACCTAGTCCAGTTCTTTCAGCTTTGAGAGTCGTCATGAGAAGTTAAAATAAAATCTCCCCATGGACTACTACCTTCAACATTTGTGCAAAGGCAATATAGAGCTCAAATAAATATGAAAAGTCAGTGTGTGAGGATTGAATGTACAAGGGAGGTGAAGTTGTTCAAAGTGCACTGGCTTGGTAACCTTAGAGGCAGTGTTGTCTAAGGGTATGTGTAAGAATTTCAGGCCTTTTGAAAAAATAAACCACCAACTAGCAGAGTTACCACCTGACTGAACTAGTTGCCTTCTGAAAAACTGCTGAATTACCAGCAGGGTTATGGCTCATTACTCCTTTTCACCACCCTCTACTCCCTGCCACTACCATAACCACCAAAAACATAGAAGTCACAGAGTGACCGAACAACTTCTTTGGACAATTTATTATATCCTGGTGATGCTTTGGTTTCATTCTAGCTGAGACACCAAGACTGTCGGGCTTGATAATTTGGTCTGTCCTGGGAAGGAAAACTTATGACCTAGTAATACCACAGGCATAAAATGAACTGCTTTCATAGGCTGGGAGATTTTCATGTACTTTACCTAAATCTGCAATCCATACATCCAGGAATTCATCTAAAGTGAGAGATGTTGATAAAATATCTTTATTACTTGCACCCTGCTTTCTTCTTCTACAGGACAGTAATTTTTCCAAAACTAAAATCTCATAGTTTCCCTGAGGTAAGAATGATTGACAGCCTTTTACACTACAGATGGCTGAGCAGATGTGAGCATAGGTATGATACCTCGCTGCAGACAACCTGGCCAACCAGGGAGGAACTGAAAATTGCACTCTGAAAAAACTATGACTTCTATCCAGGGAGATCAGAGATCCAAAGTGTAGAGAATGGTCCCATTTTTAACCACATTGGAATGCATAATTAGGCTATCCTTGAGCCTAATCAGGTATTGTGCACATCTACAACTAATATTCCCACCTCTATGCGCTAAGCAGGGAGTTCCAGTTCAAGACCTCTTTTGTTTAAATAATGTCAGAGATTAAGAGCACAGCCCTTGGAGATAAACAAACTTGATGTTGAATCCCTGCGCTACCTGTGGAAATGCAGGCAAATCTCTAAGGCTCAGGAGGCTCATCTAGAAAGTGATATAATATCTCCTACTTTACAGGCATATTTTAATATAAATGAGGCACAGTGTTTTCCACATAAAAACAGCCAAGAGAGTATTTGTAATTCTTAGAAATTACTAATTCTAATTGCTGCAAATCATGGTACAAAAACACTTCATTGTTACTCTGGATCAAAATTAATAAGGTGTGGCATAATGAATTTCCAAAATTCCTACCACAGCACAGGATGTAACTTGGTGATTTTGAAATTACAGGCCAAAACAAGCAGCTGCGAGGATGATATTTCTTTGAATTTTCCGTTTGTTTTTCTTAAAAAGTGGCAACGTATTTGTTATACTATGTAAAATATCATGCATTTTTTTTGAGATTTAAATTCATTATCCTCAAATAAAATGTCCTCCAGGAAAATCTGCCATATACTGCTATACTCTTTGGCGAGGTGTTCCGCCTACCTTGAAGGAGCTTGGTGAGGAAGGACCAAGAACATTGGAGCCAGATATGGCTTAGAGGCTTGAATTTTGGCTCCATCTCTTACCTCTCTAGGCTTCAGTTTTCCCATATGTAGAAATGGAATAAGAATATATCCTTTACAAAGTTTGCTTCCATTTCTTCTCTCCCACCTATCTTCATCCCCCCTTTCCACCACTTTAGGCCTGATTCAGTCCATAGAGGTATAACAAGATAACTGTTTGAACAAACAAACTATTTTAAATATATTTATAGAATTTGGGGCCAGGCATCATGGTAGAAGCTGACTTACTGAGAGACAACTGAACGTGGAAAGTTTACTTAAAAGATACTTAATCTGGCTGTTCTCAGCTCACTTATCTATAAAAGGGAGAGATATTAATAGCACTTATCCATCAGAATTAAATGAGCAAAGCGCTATGAATATTGCTTGTCATGTGATAAGCCATTTGATAATTATTAGTCATTGTTTTTTCCCCCTGGCTAGACTAAAAGTCTGACGAGAACAAGTTCTTATCTCGCCTACCATGGAGTCTGGCCAGCAACAAGCAGAAGCCCAGGTGTTATAGAAGTAGTGCACCAAACAGAACAAGAGCAGCTGGCTGACTTGAATCATCTAAGCTACTGAGTAGCTTCTCCTTTAGGATATAACTGGTCCCACAGCCCAGGGCAGAGCTAAACACATGGAGAACAGAAGCACATGGAGTCTCCAGCTTCAGGGAATGGGGAGCTATAGAGGCAAGGAGCCCCAGATAGTTCTCACACTGTTCAGACTTCAAAAAATGCCAAGGAGAAAATGGATGCTGCTTTCTTTTCCACAAAAGGCAATCTTAAGTAAAATAATTTCTTAAAGTATGTATTTATTAGGTAATCAGGCATTTTTAAGTGATTCAAAGAACTGCAGAAATTTAAGGAAGCTAGATGGGCATCCTGAGACAAAGGCAGATTAAATTTAAAAGAGAAGCTGTGGAAAATCACACACAGGCAGATGAGTCCCTGAGAGTCACAAAATTGTAGAGCATAGAAGACACTAAAAGTAATTTTACTCGTCTGATGTTAACAGCTATTCACCACTTTTTTTTGAGGTTCCCCACAGTGCTGAGGAATCAACCACAAGACTAGATAACGCTCCGTATTGGCCACTGACACAAGAGGTAGTGCAACAAAGAAACTGTCAATGTGGGCAAAGCCTGCTTCTTAGCAGAGAAAGAGCAACTTCCTAAAAGCCTGATGGGAGTCATGGAGCTAAGCCAAGGGAGCCAAAACGTAGGTGTTCTTGCAATGCAGGATGGAAATTAATTTCATAAATTTTTTATCATATCTTTTTAGCTTCATTGCCATTATTGATAAAAAGCTCAAAGAAAGGCAAGATTCATTTCAGAGATCAAAACATATTTTACTTAGTTATATTAAATGTTTTGCATGAAGAGAACATGTTCATTAAACTCTACACAGTAGGAATATATAAGTGTGGTGGAGACACTTTGAGTGTAGGGATTAGGTCTTATTCCCTCTGGTGAACCTAGCAAAGTATCTCACATATAGAGTTTTCTCAGTTAAAATTGACTGAAAGAAAAGAAGGAAGGTGGTACAGGGAGGGGACAGCAGGCTATAATTAATCAGGGAAATCTTCATAGAGAAGGATGGTTTAACTCTGCACTTTGTTAAAACTTGAAAAATTCTCACTGATGTTAAATGCACTTTTATTCATCCTGTGCAGAAAAAAGTTAATTTAGCCGGCTTGAGACTATCTATCCTTTAAAAAAAACTCTGCATATAAGGTTGGGTCTTTGGCTGGAATCTGGGGACTTTACTGGTAAACAGTTCCCTACACTGATACAAAATTTCCCTAAATGATAAGAATTGGTTCATTGTGCCTAAACTATACAAACAATGTGGCTTGTGCTGAACATCTGGTTTCCTTCTAGAAGTCTAGAATTTTAGTACATGTCTACATGACCAGCCTCCGATAAAAACCTTGGGCACTGAGTCTCTAATGAGCTCCCTGGTAGACAATACTTCACACATGTTGTCATAATTCATTGATGGGGGACTTACCCATGCCCTGTGTGACTGCACTGGGAGAGGACTGTTGGAAGCTTGTGCTTGTGCTTCCTCCAGACTTCACCCCATGTGTCTTTTCCCTCTGTTGATTTTGATTTTTGTCCTTTTGCTGTAATAAATCTTAGCTGTAAGTAAGACTGTATGCTGAGACCTTGGGCCCTTCTAGTGAATCACTAAAACTGGGAGCAGTCTCAGGGACCTCCAACACAGCCAAAGATCTGTCAGGTACAGAGCTAAGTACTGGTGTTGCAACACCCATGTCTTCCTGAAACTTTCAAGTCTATTGATAAAGAGACATGACTCAAATGATCATACAATGAAAGTAGACTACAACCGGAATAGGTCCTATAAAGAAGGAGGTCATGATATCATGAGGCATATAGTAAGAAATTTGGCCTAACCAGACAGGTCAGGAAGACTTCTCTCAGGAATGGGCAGGAGTCAGCAAGGACTACAACAAGCATCCCAAGTAGAGGGAACAGTCTATGAAAAGGTCCTGGGGTTACTCTAGCTGAGAAACAAAGGGAGACCATGATGAGAGATGAGGCTAGACAGGTAGGCAGGAGACAGTCTACACAGGACCGTGTGGCCTAGGTTAAAGGCCTTTATTCTAACAATACTGGGAATCCATTCAAGAGCTTATGTGATCAGATGAATGTTTTCAATAGGTAGGTATGAATTGGAAGGGAGCAAAACTTGATGTGGAAAAACAAAATTAACAGCAAAGATGGTAAGGTAGTACTTCAGGCTTGAGATTATGGAAAATGTGACTAGGGTGGTGGCAGTAAAGAGTCAATAAATTCTGGAGGTAAAACACACAAGTTTTGGTAATTAATTTGCTATGAGGCATGGGGGTAAGAAAAGTGTTAAGGACTGTGGATTGGCTATGTAGCAGGTATGAACCTTATTTCATAAATCAGGTGTGTAAGAAAAACCACATTTATTAAATTTATTTAATTTAATTTATTTAATTTCTTAAATTAAATTCCAACTCTAAGATCCTATCTTACTGGGCTACTAAGACTCCCTCCCTCCACCTCTTCCCCAGGATATGTCAAGTTACAGACAGCCCCCACCCGCTGCCCCCAGTTCAGTGGTTATCTGTCCACACCGGTTACCACTGAGCTGCCCACTGTTCCAGGCCCCTACCCCCTTTGGCTCCTAGAGCATTACTTCTGGGTCACAAGAACCTTTGATGAGGCTGAAGCCAGCTTCCCTAGGGATACCATACAGTCATTTCCCTGAGGGCTAGCCATGTCCTAGGGTATTGCTATGGAAGTACCATACAGGTCCCCTACTGAGATCGTCACAGACTTCTCTCTTTCCTTCCTCATTAGAATACTCTCCTCCTTCCTCTCTCCTTGCCCTCAAGAGCCTTCCCCATCTCAACACCTCTCTACAACTGGTTTAAGGTGTATTCAAAAGGCCAGCTGTAGACTCTAATTCACTCTACTTCAAGCTGAGCCAATATCCCTAAGGCTTAGAGTTACATTGCTAGAGTCACAGTTTTTAAATGAGTGGGGAAGGAAAAGAATGAGGAGGACAAGTACAATTCAACATTTCAATACATTATTCTACTACATTTTACTGATTGAAGAGTGGTACCAGTTACTGAGGTAAGGATCATAGTAAGATAACCAGGTTTGAGGCAGGAGACCACAGGTCTGGTTTCTGGTGTAATGAGCTCATGGTGCCTTTGAGATATCCATTAAGAAGGCAATTGGATATACTACCCTGGAGTTTCGTGGCTAACTTTTTGTTGAGTCCAGTGCAAGTGTCCATTATATTCCCATTTAGTCATTTCCAATAGGGACAAATAATATGCTTTCCTACTGTGCAACTGCTCATAGTACCATGCCTGTTTCTTTCCAGCACTCTATTTGTTTCTCTAGTTCATCAGTATTCTGAAAATTACTTACAACATCATGTTGGAAGAAAAGGACAAGAACAGAAATTCAACAAAATTCCCCCCTGCCCCCTCCCCCCAGAATATTTAAGGCCTATAAATTTATTTAAAGGCTCTTAACTTTAAAGCATGTCCTTGGAGATGAATGTCTCCTTTCCAACTGACGACAATCTCCTTTCTACTTTATCTACTGCCTACAATGCATTGTTAGACTAAAAAAAATTGGCTCATAAAATATTTTAAAAATTCTAAGAAATTTTCACACAAAACACTGCTGAGTTAATCCCTAGAAAGTGACAGCTGGTAAATCTAGTCCTCACCATCCAAGATTATTGCCTACTGCTGAAGGGACCAATAATCCAAATGTGTAAAAGACCCTAAAGCATGGCTTAGAGTGTACAAAGTTTAAGTGTAAACATTTAGGATATTCAGAACCATGCCATGGGCACTCTGGTATTTTTCTGAGACATTAATGAATGTTGGAATAATTTAGCCAACTATACAGTTAAAGAGAACAGTCTCCCCAAAGACTGGCCTTACTTCTGACACCAATTGCAAGTTCAGGGGATTCCCAAAACCACCCTCAGCTTCAATAATTCACTAGAAGGATTCACAGAACTCACTGAAAGTTGTTAGACTCATGGTTATGGTTTATTACAGGGAAAGGATACAGATTAAAATTAAAGCATATGGCAGAGTTCAGGAGGAGTTCAGATGTGGGGCTTCCAGTTGTCCTCTTGGTTTGGAGTCAATGTGAAAAAGAGCACAAAGTACTGCCAACTAGGGGAGCTTACCCAAGCCTTTGGTATGCAGAGTTTTTATTGAATTTTGACCAGACAGCCTGCATGGCTGACCTTTAGTCTCCAGCTCCCCTTAGAAGTTGGGTAATAAGTTTAATCTCCAGTTCCTCCAGAGGTTGAGACTGATACCACATGTCCCAAAGCCCTCATCATAAACCACATTGTTAGACTGTTCATTGGCCAAAGCCCCCAAGCAAACAAACACTTCTATCAGGCAGAACATTTCAGGGGCCTAGAGATCACTTCACTGTGAATGGCATCACTAGAGTTGGTGTCACCCAGTGTGATAACTCATGGTGTCAGCCACCCCCCCATGGACCTCCTCCTGTACCAAATCCTACAGAATCTTTAGCAATGTTTTTTGTACTGACATTACTCGTAAATTGTAATTCCCATATGTCTTAGTTATCTAGTGCTGCTATAACAGAAGTACCACAAGTGGATGGCTTTAACAAAGAGAAGTTTATTCTCTCATAGTCCAGTAGGCTACAAGTCCAAATTCAGGGTGTCAGCTCCAGGAGAAGGCTTTCTCTCTCTGTCTGCTCTGGAGGAAGTTCCTTGTGATCATCAGTCTTCCCTTGGTCTGGGAGCTTCTCTGCACAGGAAGCTCAGGTGCAAAGGACACGCTCTGCTCCCAGCACTGCTTTCTTGGTGGTATGAGGTTCCCACGTGTCTCTGCTCATGTCTCTCTTTTATATCTCAGAAGAGATTGGATTAAGACACTAATCTTGTAAACTTCATCAGTATAACCTCAACCTCATCATAGTGATAGAGTTTACAACACATAAGGAAATCACATCAGATGACAAAAAAGTACACAATTATACAATACTGGGAATCATGACCTAGCCAAGTTGACAGATATTTTTGGGGGACACATTTCAATCCATGACACCATACATCCCTGAATATAATGGCAATGGTAATAACATAAACAGGTAGCAAAATTACATCTTTAAATTACAATATCATATGCACAGCCTAAATGTATTTTACATTTACATAGTTTCATGTGGTTAAAGTGAAAGTTTGGTAAGAAAACAACAGAATTCAAAGTAAAAATGTTTAAAAAGTATATCAAAATTATGTTCATTTTAACATTAAACTTTACTGTTACATGAGATACATTAATTAACGGGTTAGGTACGGAAAGTTGGACTGAGAGAGTGAGACAGAGTGAGCCGCTCAATCTGACCAAGCAGTTTCTGCTCTCCAGTCATAGGCTTCTCCTCCTCTCTGCTCCCAGCTGCCCAGGCTGGTACTGACATCTTTTTTTTTTTTTCCAAGTCTGATTTTTTTTTTCCACTTGGGAGGACTTTTAAATTTTTTTAATCAAACTCCCCACTCTTGGAGGGTTTCTACCGGCTGGAAGGTTCTGGGACTGTGCCCCAGAGGGAAGGAGGGAAGGGGACAGTTGTTCTCCAAGTTGAACTGTTCAGTCCAGGGCTCCAGAGGGCCGGGCTGCTTCGGATGTAGTTGGGAGCCTTTTTCCCTCTCAGCTGTGTCCCGGTTTTCCAAGCTCCAGAAGAACTAAGTGTGTGCATGTGCACGTATGTGCGTGTTCTGCGGCGCCGCAGGGTGCGCGGGTGCCGGCCCGGCGCAGGAGAGGCACGCACGGCATGGTCGGCTGGAGGGGGGGTTGGTGTCACCTTGTCTGTCAGTGTCACTAGTGCGGTCCTCACGACCCACCCCCCGCCCAGCACCCCCTTATGACGCCACTGCTTCCAGTAGCCAAGGGCAAAAGCCGGACCTCGCTTTGGGTAGGATTAATTCTTCCCTAGGAAGATGTTTGTCCTTATCTTTTACATCACAGTGAGATGAGTTGCAAAACCAGGCTACAGCTCCAGCAAAAGGAAATATAAACTGAGAAATAATATGGAGTTTATTGCATGTAAGCTAGGCACACGCCAAGAACAGAGCACCTGGAAACGCCATGTGATACCATGGCTGCCACTGCAGAGCTGGATGCAAAACTTCAAGCTCCGCTGGAGGTTTCTTCTCATCATCTCAGGATAGAGCAAGCCCACCTGGTGAGCACAGTACTCTCGCTCATCACCCAACGTGGGAGAGAAGTGCTGCCATGCAAAGTTTATGTCGTTGGGATCTCTTTCACTGCACACATCTCAAAATCCGGCCCAAGAATGCCATTAGGGTCTGGAGCCAGAAAACATTACTTCCTACCATCACCATTGTAAAACTGGGTACTTTTTCATGATGTTCTAAAATCCAAATAAGTACAGAAAACACAGCTGCCAACATCACGAAAGAATGAAGTCAACTTGCCATTGTCGTTCCCCTCTGTGATGTTCAAGCCAGAGGTAAGATTTTGGCACAATTTGATACATTATGGACAGAGACCCAGAAATGATAGGTTCCTTCCCTTGTTCATTCATCCTCCCCAAGAAAATCTGGACTGACAGAATTACAGGCAAAATATAATAGCAGACTGGGAATCAAAGTAAAACTTAAGTAATAGCTGGGTAGGCATTCAATGCCGGCAATGCAATGACTCTGGTAAAAGCAGGATTAGCAAACACAGTTTAGGTTCAAAGACCCAAGCGAGGGCTCCTGCTTCCTGCCCACATGCCTCATGCCTTCCCGCTGCAGTCTACAATGGCAGGAGTCCCTAAAGTGGGACTGGCGAGGCTTCCACCCCTCCCTGTGTAGGGTGGAAGTGCCTCCCTTCCTAACATGTAGCCCAATAAATGGCCTGACCAAGATAATTAGCAAAAAACAAAACAATTTCTTCGGTTGGATGAAGCCAGGAGAAGTCTGGTTGATGACAGTCTGATACGGAAAGATGGATAGAAATGTCCCCCTCTTCTCCAATTGTTCTTATTACAGTAAATAGTGGCTTTTCTCAAGACACAAAACCATTGCTGTTGAGTCGATTCTGATTCATAGTGACCCTATAAGACAGAGTAGAACTGCCCAAGGATTCAAACTGCTGACCTTTCGGTTAGCAGCCAAGCTCTTAACCACTGTGCAACCAGGGCTCCTTTTCAAGACAACCTTATGTTAATTCAACCAAAAAGTTATTAATTAGCTCTCAATGGCAATGGGCTTTAATCTTTGCAGGGGCAGATTGCCAGGTCTTTTCTCGCCTGGAGCTACTGGTGGGTTTGAACACCAACCTTTCACTTAGCAGCTGAGTGCTTAAACATTGCACTACCAGGGCTCCTTATTAAATAATTAGCAAATTCAAATACGATAAAAATAAGAGATTATGTGCAAGATACTGGACTTGATGCTAGGAAGGATTTGCCAATGATTAAACACATGAACACTCTCTTCAAAGAACTTACAATTCAGAAGAAAACACAAAATAAGAAATTTGTTCAATAAGGGTGTCTACACTAATACTAGACAGAACGTGGTAAGCACAGGAAGAAGCAATGAGAATTCAGTGTGGGATTCCCTTTCGGACTGACAAGATCAGGAGAGCTTCAAGGAGGTTGCTGCATTTGAATACGGTCTGAAAAGATTGGTAAGATGTTTCAAAATAAATATTTATTTCCCATAATAAAAGTAGTGCATGCTCACAACCTAACTGGTAAACATACATGGAAATTTTTTAAAAAACTTCTTTTTCTTTCAAAAATTTTATTGTGGTAAAATATATATAACAAAACATTTGCCAATACAAACATTTTTATGTGCATAATTCAGCAACATTAATTACATTCACCATGTTGTGCAACCATCACCACTATTTCCAATTTTTTTTTATTGCTCTTAACAGAAACTCAATGCCTCTTAAGCAATACCTCCCCTCTTCCCCTCCTTCCTCCCCCTGGTAATCACTAATACATTTTGGTCTCTGTGCTTTCGCCTATTCTGGATATTCTATATAAGTAGAAACATACAATGTTTATCCTTTTGTGACTGACTTATTTCACTCAGCATTGTAAACAAATTTTAATGAAGGAAAAGAAATAAAGCAAACCACCCAGAGTCCAGATCCAAACTATTTTGAGAGAGAGTGATGGAAAAGGAACATTTCAGGAAAAAGGACACACACACCAAGGCACAGAGGTGGGAAGTTTCAAGGAGAGAGGAGAAAACATCCAGGGATCCAGTTTGTTTGGGATACAGGCTTTATGTAAAGGACAATGGAGTAGTCTCTATCTGCCCAATAGAACTGAGATAAGCAGGAAAATGTCTAAAGGTCAACAGAGGACTTGGCTAGGCTAAGAAGCTGCTGGTGAGAGAAATAGATACCATTGTCCTTGAGGACTGCGTGAAACAGGAGGCCAGAAACTCTTAAAGGATGAAAGATACCACAGCATGCCCAGTGGACTGTGATGACTCTGACCAAGACCTGGTTACAGGAAGGACTATGGCAACTCTGCACAGAGCTTGCCATATTAACCCAAGTCCATGAACTACAAATACAGGGGCCTATGACCTTGAAAAAGGAGCCCTGGTGGTGCAATGGTTAAGAGATTGGAGGCTAACCAAAAGGTCGGCAGTTCGAACCCACCAGTGGTTCTGCAGGAGAAAAGACCTGGCAATCTGCTCCTGTAAAGTTTACAGCCTAGGAAACCCTAGGGACAGTTCGACCCTGTCCTATAGGGTCATTATAAGTCAGAATCAACTCGACCACACACGACAACAACATGAACTTGAATGGGGAAAAAAAATCTTTATTTTCATTAGTCTCTCACTCCAACATAGCATTCCCCTCAATTACAAACCAGAGCACTCTAGCAGTACTTGTGACTTCTGTTACCAGTAGAAATCAGAGATAGTTTTATATCATATTACATTTTTGCAGTCTAATTCAAAATATCACTTTATCACCATTTTGAAATTGGTTACTAAACCCACAACTGGATCTTGTTATTAAAAAACAAACAAGTATATATATCTATAAAAGTATTTGGTTAACTGTATTTCATTATAATTAGCCTGCTTTGTAACTCTATGTATTTTATGTTACGCATTTTAAATACTTCATCCTGAAAATGGTCCACAGGCTTCAGACTGCCAAAGAGGTCCATAGCACTAAAAAGACTAAGAATCTATGGCCATAAGGAATAAGGAATTCTAAAAATTAGACTCAGCACCAAACCTGAGAAATAGAGGAGAGTTTGTTCTGAATATAGCAAAGTAGGCCAGAGGGTAGCTGGGGTGGGGGATGAGATAAAGCAATAGTTGTCCCCCTAAGTACATTCCCCAAAAGTCATGCCATTTTTAAAGTAACGTATTGACACAATCCTCAAACTGTGATGAAAGACATGAAAGGAAGCAATAGAAAAACAGGATCTTGAGGTATAGAAAGGAGGTAATCAAAAGTGGTACTTTTTTAAGCATTTGCCTCCCTCCAGGTCAAAGGTCCTAGCCCTAACTTTTGGCCCAGTCCATTCCCAGGCTTCACTTGGGTTTGCCTCTGAAGCAACTAATACTTGCTTCTACTCAGCCACACTAGAAAAATGTGAGCACCTTAGGTGGGGAGATCAGGGTGGGGTAATGGCAGTTTATGAACTGAAAGACCTGTACCTCTAAGAACTTTGGTACTTACAGGCTCTGACCAAACATCACTCAGAGAGAAGAAGGAATGTTCTCTCACCTCAAAGTATCATGATCATGTGGACAAATTAGCTGAGATCCTCCATGATGCCAGCAAGGTCTTAACTAGAGCTGCTTGGTCAAAGGCTTATTGCCAGATCAGGACAGTTGGAGAACTGTAACATTCAGTGCTTAGCCACAACTGATGTGGATGCATAGCATGAAAAGAGCATTTTCCTTTTCTCTTTGCAAGAGCCTGTTTACAGATTTCTGGCCCTGTAGTCAGTGCCAAAGTGGCATTGAGCTCTTTAGATGCTCAGTTCCAGCAATGAATGAGGCACAACAGAACCAGTGCTGGGAGGAGAGGACAAACCTCCAAATGAGGTAGGGCTATAGGACTAAAGATACATGTGAGTTATGTAGGAGAGATAAAATGGCATCCTACCGCTGCCAGGAACAGTGATGGGCAATGATCAGAACTAGTCACGGAGATATATAAGCCCCCTGAGGATTCTCAGGAATTAAAATTAACAGAGAGGAACTCGGGGAGGTGAGGGATGGGGGGGATACAACTAAACAGTCTTTGGTCGAAGAGGTGGAACCTTAAGAGACTGAAATCCAGGTATTACCATCACTGTGGCTCATTTTAGTAATAGGCGGGCAAAGCAGTCAGTGGAAACAAATGTTCAGATTGTTGGCTCTGGCGGGCACATGTCAAAAGAAGCGAATCCAAATAAGAGGGTTCTAGATTTAGTGTTTGGCTTAATTCTACTTATTTCTCCTCTTTCCACTTTGGAGGCAAAGCTTCCAGACTGCATTTTGGAACACAGCATGATGAAAAGTCTTATATAATGTGGAACTGCTATCGCCCAGTTTAGAAAACATAACAAACTTCCCAGATTGTCTTTTTTCACATCTGCCTCAAGAGATTGTTGTTGTTATATGTGCTGCTGAGTCAATTCCAACTCATAGTGACCCTATATGACAGAATAGAAGTGCCTCATACAGTTTCTTAGGCAGCACCAGTGGTGCAGTGGTTAAGAGCTACGGCTGTTAACCAAAAAGGTCAGCATTTCGAATCCACCAGCCACTCCTTGGAAACCCTGTGGGGCAGTTCTACTCTGTCCTATGGGGTTGCTATGAGTCAGAATCAACCTTGTGGCAATGGGTTTTTTTGGTCTAATCTTTACGGGAGAAGATCACCAGGTCTTTTCTCCTGAGGAATCTCTGGGGGGGTTCAAACCAGTGACCTTTCAGTTAGCAGCTGAGCGCTTAACCATTGTGCCACCAGGACTGAGGAAATGGTTTACAAGATGAAGAAGCCATGTGATTGGAGTTCTGTTAAATGATGCAGGTACTCTCTCTGTGCCTCCATCTGTATTATTTCTATGATACCTCTTGAAGATCTGTCTAAAGGAAAATATAGAAGGTACTAGATCAGAGCTAAAAGAAAGTACTCATGAAGAGAAAGAAAACAGCTTTGCTCTTAACTCTATACATAAGCAACGTTTTGGCTCTAAACCAAACCAAAGACCAAACCCGTTACCGTCGACTCATAGAGACCCTATAGGACAGAGTAGAACTGCCCCATAGGCTTTCCAAGGCTGTAAATCTTCACAGAAACAGAAGGCCATATCTTTCTCCGGCAGAGCAGCTGGTTCGTGGAGCAGCTAGTGGGTTCTAACCACCGACCTTTTGGTTAGCAGTTGAGTGCTTAACCACTGTACCATCAGGTCTCCTCGTGTGTCAACTTGGCTGGGCCAATACAATACAAAAATGGGTAAAAACTAGAAAATAACATTTATACAAATGGCCAATGAAAGTATGCAAGGCATTCTTTATTACTGATGAAGGAAATGTAAATTGAAAAACACTATGCAAACCAGTATGGCTAAAATTAAAAAGATTGACAATATCTAAGACTTAACAAGGCTGTGGAACAACAGAAGTATCATGAACTTCTAATGGGTGATAAATTGATGCAACAACTCTGCAGAATAATTTGGCATTATCTACTAAAGCTTAACATACGCACACCATATTTTCCAGTAATTGCATTCCTTGATATATAATCAACAGAAAATGTGCCCACATGCCTCAATAAGCATACATTAGTTATGACAGCCAAAAATAAGAAACAACCTAAATGTCCATCAATAATAAAATGGATAAATAACAGGATATTCTTATATGGAGCATAATATAGCCATGAAAACGAATAAAATACAGCAACACGCAACAATATAGATTAGTCTCTCAAAATAAGACCAAGTGAAAGAAACCTGTTTTAGACATGTTCCATTCATTCCTCTAAGTCTACTCTCCACCCTTCTCCACCCATCCTGTGCCTGGGGAGCCTGACCAGTATAGACTTTTTCACTAGCTTTTGTTTGGGTCTTGCCAACTAGAGGCATATGAGAGGGCAGGACGAGAGAGGGCAGTATATTTGTCCCTTTGGCACCCTCTCTATCAGGGCACAGTGACTGCCTTCTTCTACTGAAGGCCACATCTCCTGTCTAGCAGCTCTCCCCTACAGCAATGGTGAGCACAGGGTTCTGTAACTGTTTTCCCCTCTTGTCGCCCCTTCAGGTCTAGGGATAGTAAAGGCTCTGTACGTCCCTGCTGTTGCTAGCCCTGGGATACTGCAACATCGCTTGTTTACCCCCCTTAATCCTGCTTACAATTTGCAGAAAGTCTCTGTATGGAACTCTTTTAAATCCTTCTTTCGAATATGTTATTTTTTTTCCTGCCAAGAATGTACTGATACAAAGCCAGGCCCCAATACTTAGCAGCTACATTTAGCTAAACTTAAAAAATAGACAAAACTAAACTACAGTTTGGGGCGTATATACCTAGGTGGTGAAATTATAGGGAAAAGCAATGAAGTAATTACCATAAAAGTCAGAATAGAGTTCTGGCAAAATGGCACTCTAGGCAGAAGCACCACACCGTCGCTCCACAGCAAAGATCCAAAAAACTAAGCCAAACAGAGAATACAACAATCCTGAAACCCTAAAACATCAAATGAAGAGATAAAGAACTCAGCCAAGCACCAAATG
>NW_004444108.1:4595426-4619652 GCF_000243295.1 Trichechus manatus latirostris | reverse complement strand
AGAGCATAGTCAATGTCACTGAACTGTGCATGTAGAAATTTTTGAAATGGTGTATCTTTGGCTATGTGTATTTTCACCAAAAAAAAAAAGGTTGAGAAGTTAGAGGGTTGACATGTTGTGGGGTTGTTAACCAATGTGATAAAACAATATGTATACTACTGTTTCATGAGAAACTATTTGTTTGTTCTGTAAGCCTTCACCTGAAGTACAATAAAAAAAAAAAAAGTCGGAATAGTGGTTAATTTGTAGGTAGGGTGGGAGTTGTGATTGGGAAAGGGCACATAGGAGGATTCTGGGATGTTGGCAATGTTGTTTCTTTACCTGGGTGATGGTTAAATACACTTTTGCTTTATAATAATTCATAAACCTGTACATTTATGTGCTATGCATTTTTTTCTGTATGTTTGCTGTTTGTCACCATGAAAACAATTTGGAAAAAATAAAATAAAGAAGAAATTTTTATTTGATTTCTGCATCCCATTAAATGTACTTCTGTTTCAAGAACATAGATGTCGAGTACATAATTTAAGCAATCTCACACAGTTTGAAGAGAATAGCAACAATCAGGAGTGTTGAGAACTCTGTGTCCTCTAATTGTGCTGCGATGTAACCAGGGTTAGCCATTTACAACAGGAGCCCTGGTGACACAGTGGTTAAGCACTCAGCTGCTAACTGAAAGGTCGGTGGTTAGAACTCACCAGCTGCTCCTCAGGAGAAAGATGTGGCGGTCTGCTTCCTTAAAGATTTACAGCCTTGGAAACTGTATGGGGCAGTTCTACTCTATCCTGTAGGGTCGCTATGAGTCAAAATTGACTTGACCCCAACAGGTTTGGTTTGGTTAGGTTTTGGTTTATCCACTTACAAGCCTGAAGTTGACTTAGCTGGCTGGAGGAGAATATAAGAAAAGGCAAGAATATAGGGAAAGAGACACAGAGTGTTTGAGTAAAAGGGACTCAATGACAATGAAAGGAAAATATCTAAAAAAGATTTCAGAAATACACAAAACCAAGTTATTTTTAGTATTGCAAAGGCAGCTGGATAAATCAAAGGAACACAAAACAAACAAACAAACCCGTTGCCCTTGAGTTGATTCTGATGCACAGAGTAGAACTGCCCCATGAGGCTTCCAAGGACTGGCTGGTTGATTCAAACTGCCAATCTTTTGGTAAGCAACCGAGCTCTTAACCACTGTACCACCAGGGCTCCTTTAGAGAGTACAGTAAATGTATATTTACATCCCGCGCTTGGATTATTAACATGGAGATGATTTCATTTGTTAAGTTCCTCTAGTTATTAACTTCTTGATAACACTCATGCTATCTCAATAAAACACGTAGGTAGAAAACTCAAGATGTTTACTTGCCCAGAAGTGTACAAGGAAATTCAAAACAAAGGGACGTTAACAGAACACAGTCTACAGGAAGTGTGTTTGCTAGGAGGTGAGCTATTCCTTGCCCAAATTAAAAGTAAAATATAAATTACAGTGAAACCTGTGAGAGCCGGAACTTGACTAGGCTGCCTTGTTTTTCTGGGTCTCACAAGTTTTCCACCTTTGACCGGGTTCAATCTTACCACTTTTCTATCTTCTCTATTAGTAGAAAATATTTAAGTTTTCCTTCTCTGACAGGTTTCTGCCTTACACAGGTTCTGTCTTTTGTGGGTTGTACTGTATTTTGTATTAGGAAAATAAATGTAGGGTCATAGGATGAATACAGACTATTTCAGTGCATCACATTAATGGTTTTTTAAGTAACTGTGTAATCTACTGTGTGTAAGGATTTCAAGGCCCCAGTTTAGTATTGGGAGCCCTGGTGGTGCAGTGGTTAAAGTGTTAGGCTGCTAACTGAAAGGCTGGCAGTTTGAACCCACCAGCTGCTCTGAGGGAGAAAGATGTGGCAGTTTGCTTCTGTAAAGATTACAGCCTTGGAAGCCCTATGGGGCAGTTCTGCTCTGTCCTATAGGGTCATTATGAGTCGAAATAAACTTGATGAAAACAGGTTTGGTTTTTTTGTTTGTTTAATCTAGTATCAGTAGCTGCATGTGTTCGAATCATATAAACAAATCATATAAATTACCCATTTGTGCAGCAAATGACATTCCAAATGCTATTGTGTATAGTCTAACAAACCAAACGGAAAAAATTTTTAAAAAAAAAACCTCTTGGAGAGTCTCAGAAATTGTCTATTAATCAATTTCCAAAAACCCAATATAAAGTTTAAAAATGACAAAATGTGGTTAGGCTTAGAAAGCCTCCTCTGTTGTGGAGAAGATAACGTGGAGCATGTTTTAGTCAGCAGAGGGAGGCTGCAGCACGCTATACTTAATTTATCGCTGAGTTGGGCAAGATCCTTTCTGGATGCCCTGGTGGGTTTAGTTAGGGTGATCTGAATCCTGTAGCCATAGCACCTATATTGGAATATGGTCTGCTATAAAAGCAGTATCTTTCTATATTGTTTTCATTAATCTGGGCTATTACAGGAAGTAGCAATTTCCTCATTTAAATGTTTTGCCGTGTTCCTTTGATGCTTCCAAGAGAACTAAACTGCATATGGGATTAAAAAATTCTATTTAACAATTTAACCTCTACCTGGAATGATAGATTTTTTTCATTGTCATTTGTATTTTAAATTTTTAAATGCTAATTTCTATTTTTTTTTTGAATAGATAATATTTGCACATGGTACAAAATTCAAATGTACAAGAGGGTATATACTATGTGAAATCTCCCTCATCTCTCTTCTCCAGGCAACCAGTTCCCTCTCTATGGGCAAGAGAGGAGCTATCTCAGAAGATCAGACCTCAGTCTCTCCCTCTTTACTCCGAGGTAATAATATTGGAAAGAATCCACTTACCTCTTAACAAGGACCGTTACAGCCAGACCAATAGAACAGAAGCCCTCTAGGTTAAAAAATAATACAAATAAAAAATAAGTGCCATCGAGTCGATTCCAACTTACAGCAACCCTATAGGACAGAGTAGAACTGCCCCCTTAGGGTTCCGAAGAGCGGCTGGTGGATTTGAACTGCCAACCTCTTGGTTAGCAGCCAAGTTCTTTAACCACTTCGCCACCAGGGCTCCTAAAATAGACCTGAAACACTGGACATTTTAGATAATACACCATCCCCTAAAAGCAACAAAGGCCTTAATGAACCAACCAGCCCCTGTGTGGTCACTGGGTAACCCTGGTCTTCACTGGCTGGCTTATGCAGCATCACACAGAGATCAGGGTCTTTCCCAGTCCTTGAACTATGGTTTACTAACACCCACTTAGGAGGGCTTTTTCATCAGCAAAGGGACTTACTCTATCCCTCCCTGTGTTGTCATGTTGGCAAGTATTATTCTCCAGTACACTGTTGATTGAGGACCCTTTAGGATAACCCACAAATTTCCACAAGATGCGTGTTTACTGTTATGGTTGCCCTAGGCATATAGACCCATGTTTGAAAATTTACTTGCTTTGTGTGGTACAAAGTAACAGTTTTGTGATGTAACATGCAGTTTATTTCTTAGGTCAATTTTATTGATCTTTTAGTATGATTGAAGCTACTTTCCCTCAAGAAAAAAGAAAAGAGTGATATATATTTGATTGAATTTTCAGTGTTTATCAGTCATTGTTAAAGGGTGGATCTCAAAACTGAGGATGCAAAGATAATCTGGAGGTCTAAAGAATATACACCAAAGTGAAGTAAATACTTCACTGGGTCAAGGGAAAGGAGAAGGAAGACTGAGGATATATTTTACGTTCTTTTTGACATCTGCTCTTTTTTTTTTTTTGTGAATGAAGGTATAATACTTCTACAATATGAAGCAATTATAAGGTATTAAAATATATAGAACACTACTGTTCCCACTTTACAGGTAGAAAAACTGAAGCAATGATGAGCACCTCAGTGACTCAGTAGTGAAATAGAATTTCGAATGTAGTCCCTTTAGGTCCTACCCTATTTTTTGACCCACTGACTCTGCTGTCTTCTTTTGTCAGAGTGCTGTATCTTGAAAGCATCTCTTGGAGTCCCCTCTGAGGTTAATGCTTTAAGAAAACCTATCAAGCACAATGACTTTGATAGAAACCATTTCACACTACTTTTACCAATCTATTTTTCCTGGTTCACGCTCTCAAAAATGTCTGACTTTTCCCAATGACACCGTTCACATTGATTCTAGTTTTTAACAACATAGGCAAAGCTTTAAGTTGATCATCTATGAAGCAAAAAGAAAATGACAGTAGAATTATTTCTCCAAGAGAGATAGAGAATATGCAATACATCTCCATATTAGAAACCATCAGTATTGTGTTACCCAGCAACCACTACTGCAGCTAAAGGTGACAACCCTGGCAGCTTCACAAGATATTTGGAGAAATCTGTTCCCCCTCTCCCTCCACTCATCCCTCAGACCATTCTTTGTAGCTATTGGAGTTGACAACAGTAACTCCAGAGTCCTGACATATGACTTTAGTGGTAAGGGGAAGTAGGAAATATAGAACATGTAATTTCTAGAGAACAGAAGATTCTGGGGACGGGTATTTAGCCTAATCACCTTACAGATGGGACAGTTAAAAATGCTAAAACTTTGAATTAATTAAAAAATGGTGGGCTCTGCTTCTTCTTAAGGATTTGCTTCTCCATGAAGAAATAAAACCATTTATCTAGTTTACCCGAAACTTTTTTCTGGGGAAAAGAATAGGAGCAGAACTGGGAGTATCTCTGAAGAATTAGGAGGTGAGATCTGTAAGGCCAGGTGACTTTCTGCTCTTCACCCCCTTGTATTGGCTCATTAGAGCTGCTATCTCCCTTCCATGCCTTGTTTCCCATGAGATATAACTTATCTTTACTCCATGAAGCAACTGGCATTCCCCTGAATCCAGAGAACTGGAGCAAAATGGGTTGAAATGGGCTAGGCAAGTCCAACCATTAAAGCTGCCAAGCTATTTGGAACCAGAGGTTAGGTCATAGGAGGCTGATCAACAGGCTGATAATTCAAATGTCAAAATCCAGAGAGATTGTTCTGGATCCCAGAATCAAACCAGCGAGCCCAACATACAAGCAGGTCCAAGGATGGTCATTAGAGGCCAAACTAAGGGATAGAGCTAAGAATCAGGAGCAGGAACAGGAGCAGAGCTGGTCAGTGATGAAGATATGGAGGGCTTATGCAAATATGGATTGGGGGATTTCACTGTTTGTCTTTATCAGTGGACAGAATATCCAGGGTTGCATCTGACTGGCTTCAGAATCAAGATTGGTTGAAATAGATACTACTATTTATAAGAATTTCCCCTAGACTCTCATCTCAAAACAAAACAAACAAACAAAAAAAAAAAACCAAACTCATTGCTGTCGAGTTGATTCCGACTCATAGCAACCCTATAGGACAGAGTAGAACTGCCTCACAGGGTTTCCAAGGAGCAGCTGGTGGATTTGAACTGCTCATCTTAAAGGCCAGTAGGAATTCTCAGATCCATGCTCTATGCAAAATTAAAGTGCAATTTGTTTCCTGGAATTCTACCTTATGTCCCTCTAGAAGTACGTATCAGTCAGGCTTTGGTTGCAAGCAATAAAATTATCATTGGCTGATGAGTAAAAAAAGATATGAAATCTGCAGAAGTGTTGGTTAGGAGACCTGGAGAATCAGGCTCAAGGATGAGCTTGGACACAAATGGCATAAACAAATGTGCAGCCTGTTAAAAAAAAAAGACACTACTACTATTGCCCCACCAAAGACTAGAGGGAACCACTGAGCCTACTGCCACCACTACACCAACAAGCAGAAGGTTCCAGGTAAAAGCCTATTTGCTCATATTGCTCCCTTCTGTATCAGAGTCTCTCACAGGTACATCTGATGGCTAAATCCCAGGACACATGTCTGCATTTTAGCTGTCAGAGAGTCTTGATGCAGAAATCACTCCCATTCCCATCTCCACCAGCTGCATATTTGTGTGTCTGTGTGTGTGTACAAGTGCACATGTGTACGTGTGCTCATATGCAATGGTTGTGTTTCTTAAAAGTCTTTCTCTGCTCTTCTAATTTCTGTTTCTAGTACTTTCTGATTCAGACTGAATACAGTCTGTTCAAAAAAAAAGCTCGTGATTCCTCTTAGAGTATTTGACCTTAAAAGGCCACCTATCAGAAGCCTAAAAATGTCAGCATTTCCCCCGATGCACAGGCTGTCTCATTTCTTTAACCACTAAACTAAATGATAAATCAAAGACACTCTAAGGGAAAAAAAAGAAAAAAACTATCAGAAGTCTTACTTGTGAAGCAGAATTGAAGTTGAAAAGAAAGTACGAAAGAGACACACTATACGGGCATCAGCTGCCACAGGTGAATCCTGCCAAAAAGTCAGAAATAGCTTCTCAAGAGTAACCATTTTCAACCTACTTTATTTCTTTTTATTGCTCTTCCTAGGTAACACGAAACTTCAACTGATATGAAACCTTTTAGCAAATGCAGCTTGTAATACGGTCTATTTATAATCTTATTTTGATTCAATTATTTCCCTATAATTCTCCTGGTATTAAAAGTCCTTTTGATGGTTGTTCTGTTTTCCATTTCCAAAGTCATTAACCTCCACCCCCTACTGAGGTAAGGGGATGCTTCGTGAGTGACAGCCTTGTTTACAGAGAGCAGGAAAGGACTTGGCAGCTGTTCTAAGGTGTCAAACGAGATAGCCTGAAGAATGCTATATAAAATTGTCACCAAAAGAGGAAGCGACGTCACACTAACGAGACTGCCCCCTTGTCAACTAACAGAATCCTCTGACGTGTACCTGTTGAGAGAGGAAAATTTGAGAGGAAGGAAGAGTACTGGGTAATTTCTTCAGCACTTTCATATGACTTTCATAGTCCTCAGAGTCTCAAAAGCATAGAAAATGACTTAAAATGCAAACAATGAGAAAAAACGAAAACTGTTTTAATTTGAATAAAAGTACAGTGCCCTTTCAAGAATGAAGGATTTTATTTTTAACATCTCAGAGCACCTCTAATCCACCAAACTTTTAGCAAAATTGATGCTTTTTATTCATCTCAAAAGATCTATCTGTGAGTATACCAAAGTCTTATTTTGAACTGTATTATTATTTTAAAAGCATAAAACCAAGTAGTAATTCACCAAAGTCCTCTAAAATGTTTAAGTATTCAATTCTGTATTCTCTTGTTATACTTAGTCGTTTGGTGAGCTCAATTTGTTCATTCAACAGATATTTCTTAAATGCCTACTATGTGCAGACATAATTCTAGGTACTTGAAACCAAATCAAATAAAAAATTCAGTTCCTCCATTTTACTAGCCACATCTAGGCAATATCACATAGTTTAATCTGGTGGAAAAGAGAGAAAAAAGTATGCTAAGTGCTATAATAGTCAAAAGAACATCCACAAACCCCTATTCTCCTGTGCTTTCTTCAGGCCTAAGCCTTTCATCTGATTTCTATTCTACTTCTTCAATTGGCTCTCCCATCTTCATCTAAGTTAGAATGTTCAAGACAGATTTTGCCATTCTTCCCAACTGTCAAAACAATAACCGACAATGAGAACTTACTACATGCAAGGAACTGGGTTAGGTGTATTACACAGACTATCCGATTTAACCTTCACGGTTATCCTATTACAGCAAAACCTGCAAAAGCAGAAAACTGTGTAAGGCAGAAACCTGTCAGAAAAGGAAAACTCAAACGTTTTCCACTGAAAGGAGTGATAGAAAAGTGGTAAGACGGCACCGTCAAAAGTGGAAAACTTGAAAGATCCGGAAAAACAAGGCGGTCCTGTCGAGTTCCAGCTCTCAGAGGTTTCACTGTACTAGCCTGATTTTACAAATAAGGAAACCAAGACTTAGAGGTTAATATACCAAATAGCTAGAAAGTGGTAGATCTGATTTTGAAAATCAGACTCTAGAGTTATACTGTTCAATAGTCACATGTGGCTATTGAGCATTTGAAATGCAGCTAATGCAACTGAGAACCTGACTTTTTAATTTTAATTAGTTTAAACTTAATTTTTAAAACCAATACTTATTCCGTTCAGTTATTGAAAAATTTTTAAGTTTGTTCGGAACAACTTGGGTTATGTGAATATACTTTTTCAACCATAAATTTTATAAGATCTAAATACAGATCAAATATTTCTGATGAAAATTTAGCTCCAAATTAACATGTGCTATAAGTGTAAAATACATATCAGATTCTGAAGACCTAGTATGAAAAAAATAATGTAAAATATCTCATTAATAATTTTTATACTGAATACATGTTGAAATGGTAATATTTTTATATATTGGGTTCAATAAAAATATATTATTAAAATTAATTTTACTTTTTATTTTTACTTTTCTAATGTGGCTACTAGAAATTTTTAAATTATAGATGTGGCTCACATTACATTTCTGTTGGATAGCACTGATCTACAGTAGATAGTCTTAAAACGGTAAACCATACCAGCTCCCAGGAAGGTTTCAGCTCACTGCTCATACAGGAACAAGGACCTATTACTTAAACTGGCTGTGCTAACTTCCATCTCTCTGTCTTTTCCCACTATCTCTCATTTGTCTTAAAATATCTTGTTCCCTTCACTCCCTAGTCTCATCTTAATGCCTCTTCAAGAGCCAACTCAAGTCCTGCCACTACGGTACGACTTTTCTTGACATCTACTCCAAAATATGCTTCTTCTCTCACTTCAACATCAAAATATGGAAATTGCCAAACTGGACAATCCAAGTCAGTATTCTACTGCAATGGATGGTTCCAAGCTACATGCTGTGGTAGTGTGTGTCTGTGTACGTGTGTGTGTCTGTATTCATATATTTGTCTTCCAACCTCTTTTTCTAGTCACCTGTGACTCTGTTGGGAGTCCCTGGGTGGGCAAACAACTAACACCTTGGCTGCTAACCAAAAGATTGGCAGTTAAAGTCTACCCAGAGGCACCTTGGAAGAAAAGCCTGGTGATCTACTTCTAAAACATCAGCTATTGAAAATCCTGTGGAGCACAGTTCTATTCTGACACACAGGGGTCACCATGAGTTGAAATCAACTCAATGGCAACTGGTTTAGTTTTGGTTTGCAACTCTGTCATTCATAAATTCTTTCAAATCATTCTTGAATTCATTCACATCTACACCTGGTATCATTTATTAAGCTCCACACATCTTCCTCAAGGACTTCCTTCCATTTGCTAAATGTTCTTCAGTCAAGTTATAGAGAATGCCATACTGTTTCTTAACAGCTTGATGAAGATCACATGTCACCTTATTTTTTAATTAATAGGGTTTAGTCACTTAATATTTCAGCTTTTACTTCCTAAACTGAAATTGCCTAAGCTTCCTATATATGGCAGATATGATCACCAAAAACCAAAAACACATCCTTGGTTATTGCATCATAATCTACTATATCTTTCTTGCTATGTATCAGAATTGAACACAGTCCAGATTTCAGCCTCAAAATACTATGAGAGGATAATGAAGTATTTTCAGTGTAGTTTGTAGTTCCCTTTATAATAATGTCAAGTATGTTCACTCTTTATCTGTATATTGATCAAATGTCCTCAGGGAACAATCTTCATCTTTGGGTAGTAACCGCAACTTTCCATTTTTATACAGAAAAGTTATATAACTATTTTATAATTCTGTTTTGGTATTCAAATTCATTTGCCATGGTTCTCTTACCTGTGCTGACTTATATGTACTTACTCTGGTCTTTCTCTATCATCTGGTTGTTCATAGACTTAAGACTTGGGGGATAATAGCAAACTTGGAAATTTCACCATCTATTTTTCCATTTGATCATTTATACCACTGATTTTCAAACTTCAGCATGCATAAGAATCACCACTGATTTCTCAAACTTCAGCGTGCATAAGAATAAAGAGGAAAATGAAGGAACTTCTAGAAATTAAACACATGCACACACAATGAAAATTACACTGAGTAAGATTAATGACATATTACAAATGAACAAATGAACAGAGAACTAAAAGACATGGCATAGACACTACACAAAATGAAGCACAGACAGAATAAAGATTTTTTTAAAAAGTGCCTCACTGAACTGTGGGACAATATCAAATGGTCCAACATACGTGTAATTGGAGTCCGATCAAATGGGGAGAGGCAGGACAGAAAAAATATTTGAAGAAATGATGGCCAAAAATTTGATGAAAACTATAAAGCAACAGGTTCAATATCCCTCTTCTCAAGAGATCACAGTCTTGTTGCTCAATGTTTGAGAACCCAAGCAGAAGAAATATAAAATAAAAGCACAAGGCAGATCATAAATTGCTGACCAGTGATAGAAAGAAAATATTAAAAGCAACTAGAGAGGAAAAGAAATACATTATTTAACGAAGAACAAATATATTTACTTCCAGTCAGAAATCATACAGACCATATGACAATGGGATGGCATCTTTAAAGTGACAAAAGAAAAACACTGTCAGCTTAGAATGTTATCCCAGTTGTTGTTGAATTAATTCCAACTCATGGTGACCCATTTGTGTCAGTGTAGAACTGTGCTCCATAGGGTTTTCAATGGCTGATTTTCAGAAGTAAATTACCAGGTCTTTCTTCTCATGTGCCTCTGGGTGGGCTCAAATACCAACTTTTCAGTTAGCAGTGAGTGCATTTGCACCACCCAGGGACTCCTAGAAAGCTATACCCCATTAAAATATCCAGTTAAAATATCCTCTAACATAACATCTCAATTCCCCATAATGAATTAAATTCATGGACTATTATTGTGTTGTCAAATACTGTAACTCAGTGGTTCGCATGTCTGGCTATATATTAGAAACTTCTTAAAAATAGAGTTATCCAGGTCTCACTCCAAAGCAATTAAATAAATTCACTATGGGGGAGTGGGAGGGGACTGGGCTTCTCAGGTGATTCTAATATTCAGCTAGGATTAAAACCTGCCTCCTAACTTCATCTCTTAAATCCCTATCCCATTCCCAATCTACCTGCCCTCCTGAAAATATCTGACATTATAGGTCAGGCATGTTTTCCACTAGCTAATTACAAAGAAATAAAATGAACAGGGAAAGTCACATAAAGAACATAAAGTCAATAATCTCACACTCCGTCTGCCATCCAAATCCGATTGTCAGATGTTTTTTACTTCACCCACTGGGCTGAAGGAACCCCTTCGTGTGTCCTGAGGACATCATCTCCAGAAATTCCAGAAACCACAGGCAAGTCAGTCCTGTGCATGGTTCCTGGATTATTATAATATCCGGTGTCTTCAGAAGAAAACAGAGGAGAAATAGCAGTTCCTTTTATCTCTCTGTTGCCATCTTGACTGCTCCTTCCTGTGTTCAACATTTGCTTTTCCCCTATAGGCTCTTTATTTGCTGGATTGACAAATTCCTGAGGTCTCTATGGTCAGTCAGTCTTTTAAGGGGTTCTCCTTCCCACTCAACTTAATAGTATATTTTGAATCACTGTCATGTTTGTAGAGAAAAATAGATCTGTTTCTTCCAATCCGGCTTAATAGGTTTAGGCTTAAGATAAAATCAAAACAATTTTTTCCCCATAGTCCAACATTTATTGGTCCTAGATATAAATTCTTCCAGTCTTTTTACAATAAAAGTACACTTTTTTTGTTAAGCTTATGCTATGTGAATTCAATTCTCTGTTTTAAATTACACAGAATAAAGGGTTTTCACAAGAAAAAGGAATGCTTGAAACTATTTTATTTCTAAATAAAATAAAATCTCTGAGAACATGGGCATGCTTATGTCCAAATTTAACTATTAATAGCACCCTTGATTACTCTCAGAACTGTCCTACTTCAGATAACAAATTCTATGGTTACTCGATTTGTATACTCAATGAAAATCAGCTTTCATTGGAGTATCACACAAGGATTTTTAACCACATCAGCTCGCATTCATGAACTGGCAGATCCATGCAACAACCAACTCTGTGTTGTTATACCACAAGGTGCTAAAAGGTTACTCAGTCAGTAGTTGGAATTGAGGATGAATGCAATTAATTCTATAAGTCTACGCTGTTAAGTTTGATTCTACCAAAATTACACCATATAAGGTATTAAGGATTGGTAACAATGAAAATAAGAGTAGGTATGAATAAAGCCTATACACTTTCTTTGTACCTGCTATTCATATGCCAAACCTGGACCCTCTTGACCCACCAGTATTCTCAAGAAAACATTCATGCATCTCTTGCACATACGAATTTCTGATCGGATGGCCCCCTACTGAAATGATTCTGATGCTTCTTGCTGAAAAAACAATTTCCTTCAACTTCTAGCTTCATTTCTATATCCCTTTATTTACCCTTAGAAGCTACTGACATGTGTTTTTCAGTTTTCCTGGTTAGAAAAATCTATCCTTCAGAACTTGTATATAGATTCTTGCCTAAACATCAGTAGTATCAATAGCATAAGATAATATCTGCTCTTACAAAAAGTAGGAGGAAATACAATAGATTAACCATAGTTTAGCCCAAGTTACTGAAATGGAAATACCAAATAAAAGTGAAAAGAATATTTAATTCCCTAAAAGAGTCACAAATAGTTAAGGGTGCCTTCCCAATGATGCATTTGGTCCTGAGAGCCCCTATTGCTTCCGCAGTCCCCACAGAGCCAACTCTGTAGCAATGGTTCGGTCATTTCCTTTAGTAAAGGCCCTCATAAAATCTTCTAAATGAAAGTAGTTGTTTTCAAATAACAAACGAATTTACAATGATCATTTCTACATGGTTATGGACCATAAATAAGGTAAGCTTTTAACCCAGGGCATCACGGAAATATAGCAGACATATTTCTCTATAGAAATATACCAGAGTGATATGCTACATACATTGACCTTTCCAAATAATCTTGCTTTGTGAACAAAAGGGAATGTTAATTTTCTCAAGAGTAAGAGCCCATACAGTTTTCAAAAGCAAAAGAGAAGGGACACAATAGCAGCAAACTTCAAATGTGCTCTGGATACTGAAATAATGACAGCAAAGAAGATCAGTGACCTTGAGAATGACAACAAACTAAAGTGGGACTTGGAGGTCCCCAAGTATAATGTATTCATGGACACTTTTATTTCAAATGGACAAGCAATGGAGCAGAATTAATGCCCTGTGGAACTCATGACTGTGCATCAAAATCCACCAAGTTACCAAGACTTATGGGCCATCCAAACAATCCAGTTGAAGGTGGCACACTTTACGGTGTGCCTGACTAGCAGAATACAGATTTGGTTTTCTGACCCCTGAGAAAAATACAACACAGTCACTTTGAGCTAAGATTCCAAATTACAGCTGTGGTTCAGCTAAGATTCCTTTGGTAAAATAAAACTTGCTGACTAAGGCCATAATATTTGATTTATCTTTTCCTTTTAATGGTGTTTATCAGAATAGAATTGGTCTCTTGTTACCACTCTGAATACATTGGGCTTTGCTAGATACCTAGCCGGGCGCATTTATTGTAATCTCATTGTGGCTATCAGGAATGAATTTGCTAATTAATAGTAGAAACCTAAGAATAAACATACAGAGTAAATGCAAAAGGATTATACTCCTTAGGAATGCTATTGAACTGTATTTTCACACAACTCCTTCCTGGTCAAATAATACACACAAAACAAATAACACAGGGACTTTTCAGCCATGAGGAGCCAGAGAAAAGAAAAGTACAGCAGATTGAATATAGATGTAAATAATTTGTCCTCTCAAAGGGTGTCCAAAGTTGAAAATACGCGACAAAAAACTGTTAGGATATAATTGAAATAATTCTGGGAATGAAATGACATCAGCACTTGGAGAAGTACATTAGGAAAATACAGTCACCTGAGTGAAAAACTTAATGGAGCCTTCATCTTGGCCTAACGATGCGTGGGAAAAGGCACCTTCCAGGGTCACCAACTTCAGTGTCGCCACAAATAACATGATGGAATACACTGAAGACACTAGGCAGTCCCAACTGGTAGTGCTTGTCAGTGAGGCCCCCTCTGACTTCAACTAAAAATACTTGTGATGAGAAATAAAGGGAAGCTTTGCTAAATTCTCCATAGGAATTCCTTTTCAGGCTCATCTGGGGTTGAATAATATTGCATCTTCCCTACAGAGACAGCAGGGTATAGTGCTAACGCTTAGAAATGAAATGGAGGGCCTGGTTGAGTTCAACCAACATCAACTTAACATTACTTAGTGCTAGGCAGACTGTTCTCAGCACCGGGGATTCTGGAATGTCCCAACACTTACACTCATGAAGTCACTGCCTAGTGAGGAATAAATTATAATACCACAACGTGGTGATACTAAAAACATACATAAAGTCCAGAATGACTTGTTCTGTCTGAAAGGCTAAAAATAAGTCATACAGAAGATGTCTAAGTGGGATTTGGAGCATGAGTATGAGTTCACCATGCAGATGGGACAGGGAAAGGTATACCCACCTGGCACTCTGAATGAAGTAATTGAGTGAATATCTAGAGCTGCAATTACCAAAAAATATTGAAGGGTGTTATACTGCAAGTGTCAAGTTACTGTTTAACAGTGGGTGCTCTTTCAGATTAGACCCTAACAGTCTTCCCAATAAAATCTTCCCTTGAAAGAGTCATTTATATTATTTTTCTCCAATTCCTGTCTTCATTTTTTCTTGAACCTACGAACAGGCTTTTGATGCCACCACTCCACTAAACTAGCTTTTGGTAAATTCACCAAGAATCTTCATGACTGAATACAAAGTCAATTTTCAGTCTTTAAAAATTTGATCCAACAAGAACATTTGATATAGGGTAGCACATCCTCTTCCTGGAAACATGTTTGTTCTTTGGCATCTAAGACACCAGTCTCTTGGCTCTCCTCATATCTCAAAAACCCCTCCTTCGGTCACTGTTGTAGTTTCCCCCATTTCGTTACACTCTAAGTGTTGGAGAGTCCCAGGACTCAGCCCAAAGACTTCTGTCTTCAAACTAACTTCCTAGGATATGTCATTTATTTTTAAAAAGCATATACATATGCTGATAACTCCCAAACTCATAATTCTGGCCTAGATCTCAACCATGAATTTCAAGTTCAAATGTCTCTCTGCCTACTAAATATTTCTGCTTGGAAGTCTGATAGGAATATTAGCCTTAAAACATCCCCAAACAAACTCCTTTCCCCTCCTCCAATCTGTTCCTACCTTAATTGTCCCCATCTCAGTTAATTGCATCTCCATCTTTCCATTGTTTAAGGAAGAAATCTTCGCGTCACCCATGATTTTTCTCTTTCACTTACATCCCACATGCAATCCAACACTAAATCTTGTTGGCTCCTCTTTCAAAATACATCCAGAATCTGATCCCTTCTCTGCCAAAATCCTGGTCCAAGTCACAAGCATCTCTCACCTGTAATAATGTAATAACCTTCATACTGGGTCTCATTCCCTCTCTTTCTATCATCTTACAATCAGAGTGATAGTTTAGAAACTTAGATCATGGCATTCCATTGCTCAGATCCCTCCAGTGGTTTCTCTCCTAAGTCAGAGTAAAATCGATAGCCTAAGGCTCTCTCCCTACACCACACCCCAGACCTCACACCCTCTTCACTCTGCCTCAGTCATACTGACCTCCTTGCCAGTCCTTGAAAGTACAGAGCATTCTCCCACTTCAGAGCCTTTGCACTTAACTATTCTCTCTGCTTCTAAAGCTCTTTCCTCATATTATCGCATGGCTCACTTTCTGACTTGCTTTAGTTTTTGTTTAAATATCACCTTTTCAGCAAGTTCTTTCATGATCACTTTCTATAAAAGAACACCTCTTCTTCTTTACTCCAGCATTCCCTATTCTCCTTTCCCTGCTTTTTCTAAACTGCACTTATTACCAGCTGACACACGTTTATTTGTGTATTTATTTTTTATGTGTCTACTCCTACCAGGATATAAGTTCCATGAGGGCAAGGGCTTTGTTTTGTTCACTGGTGTATCACCAACACCTAGAATAGTGCCAGCTGTGTAGGCACATGGTAAACATTTGTTGATTGACTACATGAGTGAACAGAAATGGCTCCTAATACCTGGAGCCATTTCTGTTCACTCATGGAGAACAGAAGAAAGCCAATTCTTCGAGTTTGAAAAAACAGAGGTGCAACTCAGAGCAGCCATGTCGGAGGTTAATAACAAACTAAATGATCTAAAGCCAGAAAAGGACATCCTGGCACAGCAGGGGCAGCCCAGCTGGAGGAAAGCTATTCCTCACCTAGGCTGCTAGAAGGTGATCAGCGTTAGTTCTTCCAGAGAGAAGGAACTAGAGGTAGATACCAGAACCACGTAATTCCTTTCTTGTTCATATACATATAATAAACATACGTATGTGTATATGTTTACATAGTATGCTATATATAATGTATATAGTATATCCAAGAAAACCAAATCCACTGCCGTCGAGTCAATTCTGACTCATAGTGACCCTATAGGACAGAATAGAACTGCCCCATAGGGTTTCCAAGGCTGTAAGTCTTTAAGGAAGCAGACTGCCACATCTCCCTCCCGCAGAACGGCTGGCAGGTTTGAACCACCAACCTTTCAGTTAGCAGCCAAACACTTTAATCACTGTGCCACCAGGGTTCCTCACATAGTATATAAACATACATAAATGTTTATATATATATATTATAAATTATGTGCATATTTATATCTATATCAACATTGTTATTGTTAGTTGTCATTGAGTCTATTCCAAGTCATTACGACACCATATGTGCAAAGTAGAACTGTTTCATAGGGTTTTCAAGGCTGTGATCTTTCAGAAGCTGATCACCAGGCCTGTCTTCCAAGATGCCTCTGGGTGGGTTCGAACCGCCAGCCTTTCAGGTAGTAGTCAAGCACTTAACTCTTTGCGCTACCCAGGGACACCTATTTATCAACGTTGGCAATGAAATTCTCAAAATTAAATATGGATTTATTTATAAGGTCCTCTTACAAATTTTATAAAGCTGCTAGTTGAAGAACTTCATCTTAGATATTGTTACATATTCCTACCTGGACTTGATGAACGTTACCTGACTAGTAGGATCAAGATTCTACTGCCTCTGGAGAAAAATTTTTACTTTCATTTTTGAAGAATTTTTGGAGAAAAAATAGGTACTAAAGTTTAAGCTGTGCATGTCCTACTAGGAATTTCATCCTAGTATATTTCGCATGTGCGCAAGGAGACATGTACAAGAAATGTTTGTTGTAGCATCATTTGTAATAGATGAACATTGGAAACAACCTAAATATCCACCAATAGGAGAACAGATTAATAAGCTATGTTAGGTTCATACAGTGGAGTACTAACTAGCCCTTCAGAATTAGAGCTTCATGTATCAATTTGGATAAATCTCAAAAGCACTGTTGAGCAAATAAACAAATTGCAGGATACATACAGTGTGATACCACTTACATGAAGCTTAAAAGTGTGCCAAGCAATACTAAATATAATTTATGGAGGCGTAAGAAGCATGGTAAGAGCATAAAATGAAAAACACCAAATTCAGTCAAATGGCTACCTCTGGAGAGGGAGGGAGGGGAATGAGGGGCTTCAACTGTATCTGTAATGACTTATTTCTTAGTAAAAGTATACATACATCTGAAGGAAATGTGTCAAGGTTTTAAGATTTGAACAAGCCTGGGTAGTGTTTCTCTGCATTTCTCTATTCTTTCCTGTGTGCGTGAAATATTTTGAAATAAAGATTCTGTTTCCAAAAGTGGAGAAACCAGATAAACAGCCCTCTTAACATAGTACAATATTAATCAGGCTCGATTATATTTACAAAGCCATTCCAGGTGGAAAAAACTATTTGCATAATTGCTTATTGTGGGTAACAGGAGTAGTCAGAGTTAAATCATGAAGGACCTTATAAGTCATGCTAAGGAGCTGAAATTTTATGCTGAAGGCAACAAAGTTCATTGAATTTTAAGCAAGGGAGTAATATGATTTAATTTACTCTTTGGTGAGCTCACTCTTGGGGAGCAGCTTGGAGAATAGAATGGATGGCTAATGTGAATGGAAGTAAGACCAGTTTGCAAGCTTTTACAATGATCCAGGCAGAAGATAAGGAGGTCCTGGAGTGAGTTAGTAGCAGTGGGGAGGGAGAAAAATAGATGGATATAAAAGGTATTTGGGAAATAAAATAAACAGGACTCTGATGTGCAAAGTGCAGAAGGAAGTCCAGGGTGCTTTTCAGTCTCCGGCTTGTTGGGATGGGTGGGTAAGGATTGCAACCACTCGGATGGGGAGTTCAAGGGGAAAAGCAGTCTTGGGAAAGGTGGGGAAGATAAAGAGTTAATACATGTTAAATTCTGGCCTTAGAAAAGACATCCCTGGGGGGCAGGTGAATAAACAGGCCTGGAGCTCTGGGGGAAAATTCAGAGCTAAGGATATATATTTGGTGTTCATCCATGTTTAATAAGCAATTAAAACCATGGAAGTGAATGAGATCTTCCTAGAAGAGCGTGGAAGAGATTAAGAAGACGGAACTCTGGGATCAACCCATTGAATGGGAGACACCCAAGAGGATCTCACGAAGACTGAGCAGAAATGAATGAAGATGTAGAGGGAGAATCCAGGCATTATAGAAGGTAACTTTTTGCCACTAAACCTGCAAGCTTAAATCTGTCATCATAAACCCTCTGCCTCTCCGCTGTATTGAAAATGACTGTGTACTGCCTCCTCCCACCAAAGGCTAATTTCTCCACTCTGGCTTTAGAGGACTTCAAACCTGGGTATGTAGACCCCTGAGGGACATGGGATATGTTGTCAAAAAAGACCCTTAAGGGAATCAATTTCCAGATCCTTACATTCTGTATGAACGTTCCTAAAACTAACTTTTGGGTCCAGGCATTAGAAAAATTTTCCTTGCCCACCGCCCCTTTCACAGTCACCTTCTTCACAAAAGAAAGGCATTACTATTCATGTTTGGATGAATTTCCGTATAGTATAAACACTCCCAAAGGGCTAAAGAAACAACTCAAAGTTTTAGTTTCAAAAATGTCTTCTTGAGCCAATTAAAGTACCTGAAACATGTAGCGGTCTTGTGTCTTATCTGATCTTGTATATTTCTAAGGGCACAGTGTGGCTCTAGAATCCCGTGTGCTGTATATATCACCTTGTGTGAACCTCTTCAAACCCCCTCCATCTCACTGGTTATTCCTACCTAGTTCTGCGCAGGCTTTGACCAGCTTCATGCAGGTACAAAAGAAACAGCTTGCTTAGGCTTCTCTGATGCTGTGAGATATGAGTGAGAACTCACAAACATACAACCCAGCAGTGCAGGGAAGTTACCTTTCTGTGGGGCAATCCATAACTGATGGCAGCTGGTAAATAAAGGCTTCCTTCTTTATTCATCCAGAGAGATGGTCCTGAGCCACGTTTCATTAGGCTCCTCAGATGGTCCTGTGGTGTCCAGCAGCCAGCCATCTAAAAAAGGTGCCACTTGATAAAGCTTCTTCTATTGGCTTTCCCTCTTCCTCCTTCACTCCCCTGTCCTCATACTCGCTGTATGTAAGCCTTTGTCTCAGGCTCTGTTTTAGGGGGAAGCCAGGCTATGAGAGTCAGGATGTTCTGAAATCAGATATTTTGAAGCAGTGATGACAATTTCATCTGACTACCTCCTGTCTTCTGTCCTTGTACTGCTGCCAAACAATCCAGTAGAGAGAGTGCTAAGAGAGCAAAGTAGAGAGAACATTGGAGAAATACTGAAGTCAGCAGTGCCTTGCTTTATCCAAGTGACAAACTCCAGGTGAGGAACTGTGTCTTATCTTTCCATCTGTCCTAGAATTAGAATCTTTCTATCCTCCCTAGAAATAGAATATTCAAGACGGTAAAAGACATACTGGGTAATTCCAGTCTCTTATTATGTGCACCCTCTCTGCATTTTTTTTTTTTTTTTTTATGAAAAGATCTTGGCAAGAACTCACATTCACCTGTGTCTTGATCTGGGCTTGGGCTTATGTTTTCATGATTTCAAGGAGGAGATGGAAAAGTTCCTTAACAATAAGTCAGTGTAACAGTTTCAAGTAAAAGGAATATATGTTGATGGTAAGTTAGCATTTTATATTATCGTGAACATTTATTCAGACGTGTAGGTGAAACATTTTCATTAACTTTGGCTAAAATGTTAAAGTCTATATTCACTTTTTCTTAGATGCAAGACTCCTGTTTGCTGCCGCTTGTCAATCACTTCTCTGCTCATTTATTCATTTCCATTATATGTTTATTAGGTTTAAATTAGTTAAATGGAAATACGTTGATTCTACTGTAAATAACGTTAAATCATTAATTAACCTCTGAAGTCCCACATTTACTGGTGGCCCAATCAATACCTTCTCTTCTTTTTGCTATGAATTTTAACAAAGCAGGTTAAACTGCACCTTTAAAGCATAACATCTCCTTTTGTATGGAACTAGAATAAAATGTTACAAAGTGAATCTAGGATGTAATGTCCAGGAACTTAAAAAAATCACTCCATTTAATTAGTATTAATTCTTTCCTCTTAGAGGCAGACATGCTGTTTAATTTGCTCAAATGCATACATATAAATATTTTCCAATATTAAATTAATTTACCAATCTATCTACATATAGTAATGCTTATGTCTAACTCTCTGTCTGACCTCCACACCCTTGTTCAGGCACTTTGAGAGACCTAGAAAATGAAAATTTAGATGAATATAAAGGTCCCCATGCTCAGTCAATGGAAAAAATCCTAAAATGCACAATTTTCGATTTTGTAGGGTTGACTTTTACCCAACTGTTATCTAGTTTTAGATCCACAAACTAAGTGCCTCTAAATAAAAGAATAACAGGTGTAATTAAGAGGTATTTGATCAGCCTAGGGAAAACCTCCTAAGTGAATTTCCCCAAAATGAATAAAGCTAATGATTCTATGAGCGAGGTAAGATATCCTTTGGTAAGTTAGTGGTTTCCAATTTTTTGTCTTCAACAAAATTAAAGGCAGGGATAGCAGTGGTCAATAGCTAGATTATTAAACATGATTTTTAATAGTAGATCATTGTGATTTGAGTATATAACTTGGAAGGATTCTAAAATTGAGTGATGTTACTATAAAAAAACTTTTTCTATTTTTTTCTATTTATTAAGTAAATAATATTTAATATATACATATACATATACCCCACATGTCTGTCAGTTTGTCCTCCTGTGAGGGCTTGTGTGTTGCTGTGATGCTGGAAGCTATGCCACCGGTATTCAGATACCAGCAGGGTCACCACGGCGGACAAGTTTCAGATGAGCTTCCAGACTAAGACAGACTAGGAGGAAGGACCCGGCAGTCTACTTCTAAAAAGAATTAGCCAGTGAAAACCTTATGAATAGCAGTGAAACATTGTCTGATATAGTGCCAGAAGATGAGCCCTCCAGGTTGGAAGGCACCCAGAATACGACTAGGGAACAGCTGCTTCCTCAAAGTAAACTCAACCTTAACAACGTGGATGGAGTCAAGCTTTTGGGACCTTCATTTGCTGATGTGGCGTGACTCAAAATGAGAAGAAACAGCTGCAAACATCCATTAATAATTGGAACACGGGATGTACAAAGCATGAATCTAGGAAAATTGGAAATCATCAAAAATGAAATGGAATGCATAAACATCAATATTCTAGGCATTAGTGAGCTGAAATGGACTGGTATTGGCCATTTTGAATCAGACAATCATATGGTCTACTACGCCGGAATGACAACTTGAAGAGGAATGGCATTGCATTCATAGTCAAAAAGAACATTTCGAGAGATATCCTGAAGTACAACGCTATCAGTGATAGGATAATATCCATACACCTTCAGGAAGGCCAGTTAGTACAACTATTACTCAAATTTATGCACCAACCACTAAAGCCAAAGATAAAGAAATTAAAGATTTTTACCAGCTTCTGCAGTCTGAAATTGATCGAACATGCAATCAGGATGCATTGATAGTTACTGGTGATTGGAATGCAGAAGTTGGAAACAAAGAAGAATCGGTAGTTGCAAAACGTGGCCTTGGTGATAGAAACGATGCTGGAGATCGCCTGATAGAATTTTACAAGACCGATGACTTCTTCATTGCAAATACCTTGTTTCACCAACATTAACGGTGACTATACATGTGTACCTTGCCAGATGGAATACACAGGAATCAAATCAATTACATCTGTGGAAAGAGATGATGAAAAGCTCAATATCATCAGTCAGAACAAGGCCAGGGGTGGAATGCGGAACAGACCATCAACTGGTCATATGCAAGTTCAAGCTGAAACTGAAGAAAACTAGAACAAGTCCACGAGAACCAAAGTACGACCTTATGTATATCGTACCTGAATTTAGAGACCATCTCAAGAATAGATTTGATGCTTTGAACACTAATGACCAAAGACCAGACAAGTTGTGGAATGACATCAAGGACATCACACATGAAGAAAGCAAGAGGTCATTAAAAAGAGAGGAAAGAAAGAAAAGACCAAAATGGATGTCATAAGAGACTCTGAAACTTGCTCTTGAATGTCGAGTAGCTAAAGCAAAAAGAAGAAATGATTAAGTAAAAGAACTCAATGGAAGATTTCAAAGAGCAGCTCAAGAAGACAAACTATTACAATGACATGTGCAAAGAGCTGGAGACAGAAAACCAAAAGGGAAGAACATGTTCTGCATTTCTCAAGCTGAGAGAACTGAAGAAAAAATTCAAGCCTCGAAATGCAATAGTGGGATTCTATCAGGAAAATATTAAACAACGCAGGAAGCATCAAAAGAAGATGGAAGGAATACACAGAGTCATTATACCAAAAAGAATTGGTCAAAGTTTAGCCATTTCAAGAGGTAGCATATGATCAGGAACCGATGGTACTGAAGGAAAAACTCCAAGCTGCACTGAAGGCATTGGTGAAAAACAAGGCTCCAGGAATTGACAGAATATCAATTGAGATGTTTCAACAAATGGATGCAGCCCTGAAAGTGCTCACTTGTCTATGCCAAGAAATTTGGAAGACAGCTACCTAACCAACCAACTGGAAGAGATCCATATTTATGCCTATTCCCAAGAAAGGTGATCCAACTGAATGCAGAAATTATCAAACAATATCATTAATATCACACACAAGTAAAATTTTGATGAAGATCATTCAAAAGCAGTTGCAGCAGTATATCAAGGGGAACTGCCAGAAATTTAAGTGGGATTCAGAAGAGGACATGGAATCAGTGATATCATTGCTGATGTCACATGGATCCTGGCTGAAAGCAGAGAATACCAGAAAGATGTTTACCTGTGTTTTACTGACTGTGCTAAGGCATTCGACTGTGTGGATCATAACAAATTATGGATACCATTGCAAAGAATGGAAATTCCAGAACACTTAATTGTGCTCATGAGGAACCTGTACATAGATATCAAGAGGCAGTTGTTCGAACAAAACAAGGGATATTGTGTGGTTTAAACTCAGGAAAGGTGTGCGTCAGGGTTGTATCTTTTCACCATACATATTCAATCTATATGCTAAGCAAATAATCTGAGAAGCTGGACTATATGAAGAAGAACGGGGCACCAGGATTGGAAGAAGACTCATTAACAACCTGCGTGATGCAGATGACACAACCTTGCTTGCTGAATGGGAAGAGGACTTGAAGCACTTACTGATGAAGATCAAAGACCACGGCCTTCAGTATGGATTACGCATCAACGTAAAGAAAACAAAATCCTCACAACTGGACCAATAAGCAGTGTCATGATAAATGGAAAAAAGATTGAAGTTGTTAAGTATTTCATATTTCTTGGATCCACAATCAATACCCATTGAAGTAGCAGTCAAGAAATCAAAAGATGCACTGCATTGGTCAAATCTGCTGCAAAACACCTCTTTAAAGTGTTGAAAAGCAAAGATGTCACCTTGAGGACGAAGGTGGGTCTGACCTAACTATGGTGTATTCAATCACCTCATATGCATGGGAAAGCTGGACAATTAATAAGGAAGACCAAAGAAGAATTGATGCCTTTGAATTGTGGTGTTGGTGAAGAATACTGAATATACCACAGACTGCCAAAAGAATGAAAAAGTCTATCTTGGAAGAAGTACAACCAGAATGCTCCTTAGAAGCAAGGATGGTGAGACTGCATCTTACATACTTTGGACATGTTATCAGGAGGGATCAGTCCCTGGAGAAGGACATCATGCTTGGTAAAGTACAGCGTCAGTGAAGAAGAGGAAGACCCTCAACGAGATCGATTGACACAGTGGCTGCAACGATGGGCTCAAGGATGACAACGATTGTGAGGATGG
>NW_004444108.1:4572908-4595326 GCF_000243295.1 Trichechus manatus latirostris | reverse complement strand
AACTCATAGCAATCGCATGAACAACTGAACCAAACACTGCCCCGTCCTGTGCCATCCTCACAATCGTTGCCATGTTTGAGCCCATTGTTGCAGCCATTAATATACATGTGTGAATATAGTTGATGCTGAATCCTGTGTTATTCTAAGAATAAGTCATATTTATATGGAAACATGGATACATGACATAATTAGAAAAAAGAAAACTATCCATCTCGCAAAGCAATGCAATTCCCTTAAAATTTACTTTCTAGATTTAATAATTATCAGTCGATATCTATACACTTATATTGATTTGATAATCATGTACTAATAATCATGATAACTGAAACTAAGATATACAGCCTTATCTCTGTGATAAATATTAAAATGTCCATTTATGTACATATTGTTATTACTGAAAAGTTTGAAAGTACATAAAATACTTTTTAGCATAAAATTAGATTATATTAGGATACAATTCGGGAGGGGACTGGAATGGAGATACGATTTAAAGGAGAAAAGGTAACAATGTAAAATTTCTGCCTGCTAAAGAAGAGCTCATATACATATTCTTAAAAAATAGATGATGGTGAACATCAAATCTTTAGGAAATTTAGATTTCCCTCTTTACATTTAAAAGTGTGATATAACAGTTTTATTTTTAAATGCAATATCACATGCATCAGAAATTACATCCTTTTCAACTATTTAAATTTATGATAAAAATTTTAGATAGTGTTAAAAAAATTTATTTGGCAGTTACATGAGCAAAAATATTTGAAGATCACTATATCAGCTCCCTTTAACTACTGTGACAAATTACCACAAGCAGTGGCTTAAAACAACACGAATTTATCATCTTATAGTTGTGGAGGTCAGAAGTCCAAAATGGTGCTTACTGGGCTAAAATCATGGTGTCAGCAGGGCTGTGTTCCTTCTGGAGGCTCTAAAAAAGAATCCATTTCTTTGCCTTTTTCAGCTTCTAGAGGCCACCTATATTCCTTGGCTCATGGCTCCAGCCCTACATCTTCAAAACCTGCAACATCAGGCCCAGTCTTTCTCATGCTGCCATCTCTCTGATTCTCTATCTTCTGTCTCCTTCTTCCACTTATAAGGATGCTTATGATTACCTTGGGCCCACCTGGATAAACCAGGATAATCTCCCCATCTCAAGGTCAGCTGATTAGCAACCTGAATTTTATTTGCAACCTTAATTCTCCTTTAGTGTACAACCTAACATTCACAGGTTCCGGGATTAGGACCTGGGCATCTTTAGCAGAGTGGGAGGAAGGGGGTCATTATCCACCTATTATAACTACTGCACTATATTTCATCCATTTCTTCCTTTTCTGACACCATATGATGTCAACTATTGTCTTTTTCTCTCTCTCCAACTCCTTTCTACTTGCTCCTTGCTCAAGAGTATACATCTGTCTTATTCACCATGTGGCCCATTTGTTGTACATGAATGGATGAATAACAAAAAGCATTTAAACAAAGACTCTCTCCAATTTGAACTCTCCACATTGAACTTACAGATATTGCCCTACCTCTCTCTGCCCCTTCACAGCCAAACGTCTTGAAACAGCTTTTGTTTCTCCACTCACTTTCTCCACTTCTAATTCACAACCACAACCTATCTTTCATTTATGAAACCGCTCTCTCTAAGGTAAACAATGTACCTTGTCGTTAAATCCAAAGGCCACAAAAGAGTCCTTACTTTTGGTTTGGTTTTTTTTTTTTTTTTTTTGGATAGCACGTCACACAACATTGACCACTGCCTCAATTTTGAAACTCTCAATTCCCTTGGTTTCCATGGCCCCATACTTCTTGTTTTCTTCCTGCCTCTTCTTTGTGGGCTCCTCTCCTGATGTTCTATCTGAGACCCTTCCCTAATTCTGCCCATTCTTGCTAGCAGTCCCATAGCTTGATTACTATCTACAGGCAAATTGCTCGCAAACGCTTATCTCTAGTCAGACCTCTCAGCTGAGCTTCAGATCCACATATTTTACCTTTGATTGAACTTCTCTATTTGATGTCCCACAGGTACCTCCATTTTAACATACTAAAAGCTGAATTTGTCATTTGATCCCACACTCCAACCTACTTTAACTCTTGTACTCTCCACCTCAGTAAATGTTACACCAATCACCAGGTTGGACAAGCCAAAACTCTGAGTATCGTTCTCTCCACCCCCATCAATCACCAAGCTGTATCAGTGTTACGTCCTAAATGTATCTTGAACCATCCACATAGCCATTTCCCAAGTTTGAACCACCATGATTTCTTGCCCGAATTATTGATCTCCCTGCTTCCAATTTTGACACCTCCACACATCTCCCCAACCAGTCCCTCACTGAAGCCAGGGTGATCTTTTTAGAACACAAATCTTATCAAGCTGCTTGCCCAATTAAAACACTTCAATGGTTCCCCACTGTCCTTAAGATCAAGACCCGTGTCTGATCTCTTATTCCAAGCATACTAAAGTTCTTTCATTTCCTTGAATTTATCATATTACCTCTCATAACCAGACCATCTTACATGCTGTTATCTCTGCCAGGATTATGCTTCCCACCCACCTAGCCCTGGCTTTTAACTTCTCAAACAGGAAGACTTCTCGTTTTCTGAGACTGGAGGAAACAAGGAACAGATGGGTAGAATAAATTGCCCTATAGTTTGAGAGTAAGAAGTTGGATCCATACCTGACACATTTCTCAGTAAAGTGATAAATGCATTTGCTTTGAGTGGAGATAGGTGCAAGTTGAGAGAAGACATAAAGGAGAGTGAAAACTTGATATCGCCTGTATGGTAAATGGGAGAGGAAGCCAACTAAAGACAAAAGGATTGGCAAATAGAGACCAGTAATGATACATTTGTAGCTTCCAGCCTGTGCACTTGAGTGGATTTTTCCAGCAATGCCCAGCCAAGCCTCTCTGCCTAACATCAGTTCACCTGATGCTCAGATCAAGTAACCAGACTGTTGACGTATCCTTTGAATGACTTTACTGTTCACATGTCTTTTTTTATTTTTGCCTAGGTCTTTGGATTTTGAGAATTTTTTTAACCATTCACATGTGTGTTCTTTTATAGTGTCATTATTAAACCTTTAGGGATATTTAAACATTAAACGCATCTCATGAGCCAGCAGAGGTCTCAAGTCTGCTGCCTGACCCACGGATTTGGGACTTGACATCCCCCACAATTGTGTGAGCCATTTCCTTGAAGTAAATCTCTATGCATATATTTGTATATACATCTCATTGGTTTTGTTTCTCTAAAGAAAACTAGACTAAGACATACAGTAGGTGCTTATTATAGATTATTTATTAGATTTCCTTTGCACCTTTCCTCCTTAAAGCTCTAATGCGATGATCTTTCCTGAGTAAATATTATTAAAAACACAACTGCTAAGGAAGCAAAGATTGGCATGGGACGGGGAAAAAGCAAAGCCAAACTGTTGAAGGGATGAGTGGGAATCCAAGGGAAAAAGGAGGAGTAGGAGCAAAAGAAAGACTCAGGTTATCAACAGGCCTAGCACTTGGTCTTCACAGAAGATCAGAATCACTTACCAAGTAGGAAGTGGGAGAAGAGTCTGGTTGCTGTAACAGATTCACAGTTCAGAAAAAAAATATCAGGGTCAATTTTCTTTCCACATCTACTTGCTCTTATGTGAACATGTCCATCTTCCTTGCCTCCCACCCCTATGCAGATAAGTGGCAGAGAAAGAGCCATGGAAGAGCTACAGTTGAATATAATGAGGATGGCCTAGGATTGGAGTGTGGGGAAGTAGGTTCAAATTTCAGTCCTGATACTAGCTTGCTGTGTTACCTTGAGCATTCCCCAGCCTTTCCTAGCTTCAATTTTCTTATCTGGTAAACAGAGATTAAACTGGTGACCTCTACAAGGCCGTTTTCAGCTTTAAATACAGGTGTGAGCATCTCTTGACCACACAAAAGGAGAAATACACCAGAGGCTGCCTGGTATGGGATTCGGTGAAACATGAGTCCATTTGAACCCACTCTGATTGACAGAAGTGGCTCATGAAAGCCCAGTATCTCTTCTAAAACTATCACCTAAAACTAGGATCCACTCAAGCTTAATTTGGGAATTTGCATCTCCCAAGAGGCTTCACAGCATACCTATAAACTGTAAACCTGAAATACAATTCATTTACTCAGTAAGCACTAATGCCAGGCTCTAGGGTTGGAACTGGGAGTAAGAAGATGGAAGGTGTACCCCTTACCCTCAGGAGAGCAGAGATAACTTTTACTCTGTGAGGGGTAGAGAGGAAATATGCACAGAGGGCTGAGAAGGCCAGAGGGAGTGGTGAACTCTGTCAACTACTAGGGAGGGATATTCCAGGGAAGGCTGCACAGCCTTGGAACAGGGTCTAGATGAGAGTTTGTAAGGTGGTGATGTGTTAGGAGTGTTTCAGGCAAAGAGAAGAGTTTGGGTAAAGGCACAGTGAAGGGCATCACTATTTAAAGAAATGCTGGAAATTTTAGTGAAGCTGGAATGTAGGGGATATGATTTCAGTGACCAAGGATAAAAGTAGAGTGATCAGGTTGAGGCCAAATTGTGAATGGCCTCATGTGCCTTTCAAAGGAATTTGGAATTACTACTGTGGGCAATAGCTGAGAGTTGAGATGTTTTCCCGCAGAAGAAAGAGAGACTCAGATTTGTTTACAGGAGGAAAGTGTACTGCCAGCAGCAAGGAGAATGGAAAAGCCTGAGGAAAGGCTGAGGAAGGGAAACTAGGGAAGAGGCTCCTGCAGAGCTGATAAATGGCTCATGGGCTGGAATTATGTTTACACACTCCATTGTACTACATCCTTCTGAACTGAATGCCAGTGGATACAGAAATGCAGAAAGACCTTACAAGAGGGTCATAATGGGATTTAGCCAGATTTCTAGGCCAATAAACCAAACCAAACCTAACCTGTTGCTGTCAAGTAGATTTCGACTCATAGCAACCGTATAGGACAGAGTAGAACTGCCCCCATAGGGTTTCCAAGGCTGTAAATTTTTACAGAAGCAGAGTGCCACATCTTTCTCCCATGTAGAGTGGCTGGTGGGTTCCAACTGCCAACCTTCCAGTTAGCAGCCTAGCTCTTAACCACTGTGCCAATAGTGAAAGTTTTTAAACAACACAATTTATTACAGAAATTCATCTGATATAACCCACATCCATTGTGAAGACTCCCAGAATGAAGTTTGATGTCCAATTTGTCACCATCATCCTCTTCCCAGGCATGGGTAGCAGACTGTTGGCCATGTCTGGAAGTTGGATATCTGAATGCTGGTACATTGTTTTGCTCAAGAAGTGGCAGATATCATGGTCCAATTTTGTGTTGTGTTTTTACAGGGACTAACCAGCTAATTGATTTCACAGAATCACATAGGTATACAGAAAGCCCAGGTCTGGGGTCAAAATGAAAATTTAACTCAAGATTTCTAGTTTCTCCCTACTAGATTGTATTCCTTATTCATAACAATAATTCAAAAGCACAGTGGTAAGAGATTGCTGTAACCGTGAGAGAATAGCTCTGAAATACCAATAGTAATCGCATTTTAGATTTCTACAGCAGCCCCATCCCCTCCCAGTACCCGTTGCCTAAGGATCTCATAATGCTCTACAAAAGCAAAATTCATTAAGGCTCCCCTTGTAAAGTAGGCAGCATTATTATTCTCATTTCTCACACTGACAAAACAAAGCAGAGAGATGTTTTTTAGATACCTGCTCAAGGTCAATTCCAGTGGCAAAACTAGAAACAGCTCAGTTATGTGCCCTCAACTATTATCAGGCAGCTTTGTACTTTCAAGTAAAGCTGAAGTAGCTTACCTAAAATCAGAGTAAACTGCATTTCAGAATGTGGGCTACTGCTACCTCTTGCACATTACTGGCATCTTCTCCACTGAGCTCCAATTGTCCTTCCCTGGAAGGATGCCATCTGATTACTAGCTAAATAGATTAACATAGCACATTCCGGACCATATCAGCCTTACACATGGTAACTGATAGATACAGTCAGACCCATAAATAAAGAGCACCCACCCCTAAGACAAAGGCGAGGTGAGGAGGGAAAGGGCTGCTTTTAAAGAATGAACACCAGAGATAAAATGAAACAACTGAAAATGAAAAGGAAGTTATGAACATACACACACACACACGCACATATATATATACAATGAAACTTAAGATACGAAATAGGATGGCTAGGTACTCAGCCCATTGAAAATCATAGCATGGAATTCAATAATGTGCCTCATGATATTTAAAACATAAAAGATTTAATGCCATAGTAGCAGACTGACTTTCTATTGTTTTTTTAAAAAGTATATATGTATATATTTTAAGGTTATTTTAATTCCATAATTATGATGAAATCTGCACTTTAAAATGTATTCTACAATAATGGAGATGTCCTGTTGAAAAACGATAGTGAAGGAGCTCAGGTAATAAATATATTTTGGAGAGAAAAGCTAATTTCTTCAAATTAGGCAAGCACCTACTTATAATTGGAAATCTAAGTAAGAGATGGTAAAATATGTTTAAGAAGCAATAGCCTGCACATAAAATTTATGTACTAGAATAGGTACAGTATGATATTACTGAACCATATATGCCATGGTTGAAAAAGATGGTTAGAGTATTAAGAGATAAGCTGGAAGTGTTTTGCTTGTTTTTAACCAGAAAATAGAGAAGGAAGATGAATAATGACACATGTCTTACAGAGAACAATAGAGATTTAACAAACAGTGATATATAGATTTAGATATATATCTGGTCTTTACAAAATGGTTTCATAAACTGATAGAATTTGAATAAATAGAAAATTTAGCTGCTTGAATTTATATATTTATACCAGCTCTAAGCAACAATGAAATTGTTTTTATCTATAATGTGTAGAATAACCTTGTTGCTGTTGTGTGCCGTAGAATCGATTCCAACTCACAGTGACCCCATGTAGCAGAGTAGAACTGTCCCACAGGGTTTCCTGGGCTGTAATCTTTGTGGGTCAGGAATATGTACAGGAGCAGATTGCCAGGTCTTTCTCCTGCGAGAATGGCCTTAGCCGTCTAAAGTTCTTCTGAATAATGTCCTACAGAAGGCATCATAGAAGATAAAATGGTTGAGTTTGGCCATTTTCTAGCCTGTCATTATTTGACATTATTTAATTATCTGAACTTAATTCCTTTTATGAGTATTTTCTAAGATGGTGTTAATGAATGTAACTTGCATGGTAATTAGCACCGTACTCGGCATTTCATCACAGTCAGTCAATATTTATTAAATGAATAAATGAACTCTAAACATAGTTGGTGCTCCTCACTTCACTTGCCCTACCCTCAGCCCTGGTTAACGAGAACACAGAGGACCTGGGTTTACTCGTCTCAGACAGTAGTGGGGTAAGACCATGTGCAAGCTGCTGTGTGTGTGCCATCTGTGACCACTGGCACTTGGTAAGCCCAAGGTTAGTGACTGCTGCTCTCCCCTCTCCAATGCCTGTGGTTTGTGGTGTGTTTTTGCTCCACTTTGCTCCTTGCCTATTCTCTCCCACTGGTGTAGAGTGAGGGTGTATGGATCGGTCAGGAGGAAAATTTGTCCTGTCCTCACAGGGTCCAGCATTATGCCAGTGGCCTAATTGTGCAATTCTGTTTGGATACCAATGTTGACTATTTCTGAACTCCAAACTTCTTACAGATGGTAGATTTCTGTTAAGGTCTGTTTAGGCTGGGTTCCCCCAGAAGCAAACCCTGAGACTAGGAGTTGAGGGCAGGTGGGTTATTTGGGAGGTGATCTTAAGAAACACCTATAGGAGAGTGAGGGAGTGGGACCAGAAAGGGAAGGAAGTCACTAGAGGGTGTGTTGATAAGCAAGTTATGGCTGGAGACCACTGGGGCTCAATCCCGCTGGGGTGCCTCAGAGAGATGTTAGAGAACAGGCCTTCAGATTGTCCTACTCAAGAGGTAGGATGCTGTCCACCAACTCTTGGTCCTCATTGGTTGAGGGCAGCTCCTGGGGTGTTTATTCATCTGGCACTTCGAACCTGCTCTGCAAGCGGCCAAGCACTTCCTGAGGCCAGGTACTTGGAGCAAGAGTGTCTGCCACAAGGTCTTACACAGCATTGCAGTTTGAATATATCTGGATACTTTGGAAATCCAAGGTCCCTCCTTTCTCTGCTGTGCTGGGTACCTTCCATTCACTCCTTCAGATCTATTCTCTACCTTTGCCCTTCCAGTCCTAGAAACGATAACAGTACCCAGTTGATACTACCTCAGGGTACTGCAGTACACCTTGTGGTTTCCCTACATTCTTCCCACACTTTTGTAATCAGACTTTTTATTAAACTCTCCTGTTAGCCTTGAGGGAAAATTTCTCCACTCCCACTAGGATAGGCTCTAAGTCTCTCTAAAGAAATCCGCTCGCTGATCTCCAACTCTTGGCCAATTTAACCTCAACCCTTTTACTCTCTTCCCTGTAAAATAATAGCGAAAGGTCAAGAAACTAGTGAACATCAAATTTTCAGGTGCCGCAGAGTATGGAACATGGAAGTCATTAGTACTTGTTATCTGAGGGTCTCACACACATTTGAGATGGAAATATAACTCCCCTCCTTGCTAACATAAATCTATTCCATTCCTGAGTTCTAGGAATCCCTGTAGCTCAATTTTAATCTTTTAACACTAGTGATCATTTTCTAGCTTTCTTATAAGCTTCTCCCAAGACATAGTAGAGGTGATGATAAAGCTTAGAGATTTAAAACCAGCACACCTTGGTGCACTTACTGTCTGTGTGACTTTAGAAAAGTTACTGTTATCATTAAAAGCAGGCAATAACATGGACTCTTTTTTTTTGCTGTAAGAAGTCAACAATATAATGTATGTAAAGGATTTAATACAGAGTCTGGAACATAGTTAAGTGCCCATTCATTCATCCCTTCCTTCAAAAAATATGTATTAAGAGTCTCCTATATAAACTTGTAGATAAACTTGTAAGGAGTCCTAGTGATGCAATGGTAAATAGTGCAGCTGCTAACCAAAAAGTCGGTGGTTCAAATTCACCAGCCGCTCCATGGGAGAAAGATGTGGCAGTCTGCTTCCATAAACTGGAAAGCCTATGAGGCGGTTCTACTCGTCCTACAGGGCGCTATGAGTCTGAATCAACTTGATGGCAATGGGTTTGGTTTTCTGGTGTATAATCTTGAACACCAATGTTCATTGCAGCACTATTCACAATAGCTAAAAGGCGAAAAACAACCTAACTGTCCAGCAGCAGATAAATGGATAAACAAAATGTGGTACCTACATGCAATGGAATATTACTCAGCCATAAAGAGAAATGAAGTCCTGATATATGCCACAACATGGATGAATCTTGAAAACATTAAGCTGAGTGAAATAACTCAGTTACAAAAGGACACGTATTATATGATCTCACTTATATAAAATATCTAGAATAGGCAAATTTATAGAGATCAAAGTTTATTAGTGATTATCTGGGGGAGGAGGGAGGGAGAAAGGGGGAGTCATTGCTTAGGGGGCACTGAACTACTGGTAATGGTGATGGAATAATTTGGAAACAGACAGTGGTGATGGTTGCACAACATCATGAATGTAATCAATGTCACTGAATTCTGCATGTAAAAAAATATTGAATAGGCAATTATTTTGTTATATACGTATTTTCACCACAACAAAACAGTAAGAAAAAAAGCCTTCCTCAAAAAAAAGAAATTCTTCTGTATACTAAGCACTGACTAGGTACTGAGTTTACATCCATGAATAAAACAAAGTCCCTACTATGAGATCATAAACATGAAAAAATATGTTAGGTGGTAATACCAAACCCACTGCCGTCAAGTCGATTCCGACTGATAACAACCCTATAGGACAGAATAGAGCTGCCCCATAGGAGGGATCAGTCCCTGGAGAAGGATATCACGCTTGGTAAAGTAGAGGGTCATCAAAAAAGAGGCAGACCTTCAACGAGATGGATTGACACAGTGACTGCAACAACGGGCTCAAGAATAACAATTGTGAGGACAGTGCAGGACCAAGCAGTGTTTCATTCTGTTGTGCATAGGGTTGCTATGAGTCAGAATCGACTTGATGGCCCTAACAACAACAACACAGGGGTTCCAAGGCTGTAAATCTTTACAGAGGCAGACTGCCACATCTTTCTCCTGCGGAGCAGCTGATAGGTTCAAACCAACGACCTTTTGTGGTTAGCAGCCAAGTGCTTTAACCACTGAGCCACCAGGGCTCCTTCAGGTGGTCATAAGTGCTAGAATAAAGCAGGTAAGGACAGAGAGTGGTGGTGGGGCTGGGAAGGGGTGCTTATTTTATACAGGGTAGTCATGAAAGGCTTTTTTGATAACATTTGAGCAGAAGTAAATAAGGGAGTGAGCTATGTGGATTATCTGGGGAAAGTCTGTTCCAGGCAGAAGGAATAACAACTGCAAAGGAAGAGCATGATGATGCGAAAAAAAAAAAAAAATCCGTTGCCATTGAGTCAATTCCGACTCACAGCAACCCTATAGGATAGAGTAGAAGTGCCCCATAGGGTTTCTAAGGAGTGGCTGGTGCATTGGAACTGCTGATCTTTTGGTTAGCAGCCAGGCTCTTAACCACTGTGCCACCAGAGCCGCATGATGATGAGACAGGAGACTAATGATGTGTCCAAGTTGTTTGGCCTAAGAAACCAGAAAGATGGAGTTTCTGTAACTAGATGGGGATGGCTGCAAATGAAGCAGGTTGTGTGGGAGGGGGTTAAAACTGAGTTCATTTTTTGGACAAATTTAAGATACAGGGAAATGTTAAGTGAGCAGCTGGATATATGAGTAAGAAGTAGAGAAGAGTGGTCTAAATTGGCTCCATAAGAACACAGAGCTTATTACATACATATGGTACTTAAAGCCTTGGGATTGGACGAGACCACCAACACAGTAATGCAGATAGAGAAGACCAAGAACTGAGAACTGGGACAGTGGTCAGGGGGATAAGGAGGGCCAGTAAAAAATATGCTTCCAACAGAAACAGAAAATCCCACCCCATACTTGCAATAATGGTGGTGAATGGTGACAACTTTATAGCCCATTGATAAGAGCACCTCATGTCATGCTATATAAACAAGTAGGAAATTTCCAGAATGGAATGAGGGTCTTCCAAAAATCAGTCCATTTCAGTAAAAAAAGAAACTATCTAATCCAACTTGTAACCATAACAGAAAGTGGAGCCACATAGAACATTTGTTGCAATTTGGCAAGAACACTAATCTAAAATTGTGGTGGCCTGAGGACTTTAATTACTTCAATTGACAGGATATTGGTTTCCAGATAGTTGGAACTGAGCTTTATACTTCCTGGAAACACTAGGATTATGTTAGCGGTGCACCTGTATTTGGATTTGACTTTTGACAAAATTTCTTTACATAAATATTCTGGAAGTTTAAGAATAATGCATACAGTAAATTACTGGCTAGACTTAAATAAAGCAAACATAGCATGGTCTTTTATTATGGTTTTATAAGAACACAAGATCTATCCTATAGCTCAGCAAACTTTAAATGGTCTAATAGTAAGTATACTATTATTTATATATGTAAGTAAATAGTAAATATTTTAGGCTTTGCCGACCTCCGTTGCACAACTACTAAAGTCTGCCATTGTAAAGTGAAAGCCGCCATAGACAATATGTAAATGATGGGTATGGCTATGCTCCAATAAAACTTTATTTACAAAAACAGGCAACAGACTGGATTTGGCCTGTAGTTTGCCAGCCTCAGCTATAGCTTTCCTACTCACTAGGCAAAAGCTCAGAAAAACAGCAATTTCAATTTTGCGCACCTTGCTGTTTATGAACAAATAAAATAGATTTTTGCTCGAGCTGTCATGAGATGTTCAACAAATTTAGGAATGGAAGATACCAGTTTGAAGTCATTGAAATAATTCAGGCAAAAACTGATAAAAGCTTGGAACAGGATAGTAGCAGTGGAGGTGGTGGGAAATGGTCATATTCTGGATATATTTTGATGGTAAAGGCTACAGGATTTGATGAAGGACTGAATGTAGAGTGTGAGAAGAAAAAGTTGAGAATGGCTCCAGGGATTTGGTTCACCCAATAAATGATAGCTATTAGTATTGTTTATATACCTTACTTATTTTAACCTGGCTTCTCTAAGCACTCAGTAAAAATTACGTCTTGCCCATCACCAGATCCCCATACCACTGTTCTATGGATAAGATATTGTCCCTTTCACTGAAAAATGTATCCCAAGGAAATTATATTTTAGGAACCATGTCTTGTCATTTATTGTAAAGGATATACTTCACAAGGAACATCACAATAGCAGCATAATTGCTTTCCCAAAGCCAGCCTCTAGTTCTGTTTTTTTTTTTGTTGTTGTTGGGGTCTCATTGACTGGTAAGGGCTCCCAGAGATAGAGCGCTGACAAGAATCTTTGCCACAGTGAGTCCCTGGTGCATGACCTCTTCCTTCGAGCTCATCAGCAGTCCGCAGCACTAGCATACTTACTTGACAAAGTGACTCATAATCATTTGCATTTTGTTTTGACAGATTAATCATTAACATAAAGCCACTCCTGCATGACTTCTGAAGGACATATGAAGATGTTCATGGGCTGTTGAGCTGTGAATTTCTTACTCAAATTGTTTTAACTTAAGCTTCTGAGTCTTATAGTGTGTTCTTTGGTTTAACTGAAAAATCAATTGGACAAGTGAACCCTGTTAAACACCTCAGTTTCTACTGGAGAAGGGAGCTCAAACAGTCATATAGGGAATTACTCTGACATAACTTGCCACAAGGCAGCCTTAAGGCCTTGAAAAACTTTGGAAATGCAACTCAGTAGGACACATTCATTCATTTATTTATTCATTTAACAGATATGTATTGAGTGCCTAATAAGTTCCAGGAACTATTCTAGATGCTGTGCATATGGAAGTGAACAAGATGGACAAGGTCCCTGCTCTTATGGACCTTATTTGCCTGAATATATGCTTACATGTATGCAAGACAGACAATAAACATGTAATCAAACAAATGCGTACTTTGAGATAGTGATAAGTGATATGAAGAACATATGATACAGGAACACAAACAGAAACTTGAACACCAGTGTTCACTGCAGCACTATTCACAATAGCCAAAAGGTGAAAAACAACCTAAATGTCCAGCAGCAGATGAATGGATAAACAAAATATAGTATATACATATAGTGGAATATTGATAAGCCGTAAAGAGAAATGAAGTTCCGATACATGAATGAACCTTGAAAACGTTATGCTAAATGCAATAAGTTAGTCACAAAAGGGCAAATATTGTATGATTCAATTTATATAAAATAACTAGAATAGGCAAATGTATAGAGGTCAAAGCTTATTAGTGGTTACCAGGCGTGGGAGGGAGGGAGAAAATGTGAGTCATTGCTTAAGGGGCACTGAATTACTGTTAATGGTGATGGAATAATTTGGAAACAGTGGTGATGGTTGCACAACATGATGAACATAATCAAAGTTACTGAATTCTACAAGTAAAAAATGGTGAATTCACACGTTTTGTTATATATATTTTTACTACAATAAAACAATTTTTTTAATAAAAAAGAACATATAATAGAGCACAGAGTGCCTGAGAATGGGATCACTTTACATAAGTTGTTTTTAGGAGATGATATTGGAGCTGAGTCCTGAATGATGACAGTCACAGGAAGATTTAATAGAAGAGCATATCAGGCAAAGGAAAAGCAAGTTCAAAAACCCTAAGGTTGAAATAAGCTTGATGTATTTGAAGACACTGGGCACCATTGAAACCTTTTCGGCATTTGCATACTCACAACAACCAGCCAAAAGACAAAGAAGCTAGCAGAGCTTTCAACAATCTCCTGAGGTAAAAGATGGAGTTCAAAGATAGGGTGAACATCTGTGCCAGTTTACCTGGGACTGAGGACTTTCCCATGATGCAGGGCTTTGAGTGCTAAAACTGTGAAAGTCCTAGGCAAACTGGAATAAGTTAGTCAACCTTTCAAGATCCAGCAAGAGGAAGGGTTCTCTTAAACACCCTGTGATTTAATTTTAGACCCTTCAAGAGGGTCTAATAAACCCAAAAGAGGCCATCTTTCATGAAGACTAAAACCAGCCTTGAATGATATCCATTCCTGTTTGCGGTAGTCTGCTCCTAGCCTAAACTGTGACAGAGAGGCTGAAAAGCTGAGCAGAACTTTCAGCAGATTCATGGGGCTGTGGGAAACAAAATTTGGAGTTTGCTGCTTTCCAAGGGTTATTGGCCTTGGTAAACACCTAAGGATTCCAGCTGGGACTCCAGAAAGGATATACACTAGGAGGATGTGCAAAGTGAAAAACAGACTAGCCCTCACAAAGACTGAAGCCATGCCTCAAGTCACCTCAGTCCCTGATTGGATTGAGATGGTATGCTCCTGCTTAACTGCCTGATAGAAGTAAAAGTAAATCCCTTCTGGAGGAACATATCATCCACAGCCTCGATTTATGTCTATAATTTTTCATACTCTATTCTGACATTCAGTACAAAATTATGAGGCGAACTAAGAGATAATATCATCAAAAAAAAAAAAAAAAAAAAGGAAAGAAAAAAGCAGGCAATAGAAACAAACCTACAGGCAAACCATATATTGGCGTTAACAAACAGGTATTTTAAAATAACTGTGACTATTTGTTTGAAAAAATAGAAAATTAGACTGAGAATTTTAACAGAGAACTGGAAGCTGAACTAAAAAAACAAACAAACAAATTAAAAACTCAGTAGGTAGGTTTAACAGCAGATGAGACAGACTATGAAGACAATATTAGAACTAAGATATTGGTCTGTAAATAATTGCCATCAACTGTGAAATGTCTGAGATTTTATCCACTTGCAAGCTAACATGTTAGGCTGCCATAGTTTCATAGATGTTAGCAGAAAACATGAGACTCCTAGGTCAGAGACAAAGGACTTTATTACTCAAGTCTTCATGTTTGAATAAGTTTCCCTCTCCCCCACAGTCCCATGGAGGTGATACAGAGGTAGACCCAAGTAAAGGCTGTCACAGCTGAGGAACGCTATGCTAGGAAACTCCCAATCTTATCAGGGGCTTCTAGCAAACCTGTCCAATGTTTGTTCCAGAGGGAGATATTACCTTTATTATCCTGGTCAGGAAACAAAGCTATCCTCTGACCTAGACGAAGGTGAGAATTCTTTGAAAGATACAAATTACCAAAACTGACTCAAGACTAGAACATTTGAGTAGCTCTATATCAATTAAAGAAATAGAATTTGGAACTAAAATTCTAGGCCCAGATGGCTTCACTGGTGAATTCTACGAAATATTTAAAAACCGTATCAATCTCACACAAACTGTTTCAGAAATTAAAGGACAGAATACTTACCCAACTCATTTTGAGGCTAGCACTTGCCTGATACCAAAACCAGACAATGACATTACAAAAGAAAATTACAGACCAATATTTCTCATGAACACAGAGACTAAATTCATTAACAAAATATTGGTCTAGGTCAGGGGTTGGCAAACTATGGCCCACAGTTCAAATCCGACCGGTTGTGGGACAAACCTGGTCACACCCATTTGTTTATGTAGTTGTGACAGAGTCCACAGGACCCACAAAACCAAAAATACTATGTAAGCTCAGAAGAGGGAATACACAAACGGATTTGGGGGGGGATGTATTCTCCCTGTTTCATTGACAAACACTGTAGACAGTCTTTCTCATCAACTTTGTTCTCTTTAACAGTAGATAACAGTTTCACAGACTGTTTTTCCTCCTGTAAGGATAAGGTCACTCAGAGGCATTATGCAATCCCTTATGCCTTGGTGCTTTTTAGAGCCTACAATTTGAGTATGTACAGAAGTTGCATGGAACCATGGTACTTAACTATATTTTGGTACACAGATACCAGTTATTAGGGAAGATACGTATGGATTTAAGTGGTATGCTCAGTATGAAGAAGTTGGGTGTGCTTCAAAACTTCTAGCATTTTAACAGTGCTAATGATGGAAGGCGGGGAGCCCTGGTGGCGCAGTGGTTAAGAGTTCGGCTGTTAACCAAAAGATCAGAAGTTTGAATGCACAAGCCGCTCCTTGGAAACTCTATAGGGGTCACTATGAGTCACAATCTACTAGATGGCAATGGGTTTGTTTTGGTTTTTTGAATGATAGGGGACAGCCATGGAGATAGCACAGAGGGCTGGGTGGGACACTGAAAGAAAAAAATCTAAAGCTTCTCTCTTTGATCTGTATGATTAACAACCCAGATAACTTTTTAGGAAGACAGACTGTTGTGGTCTAGGGAGGGGAACTGAATTGAGACAATAGAGATGCCATGGTGTAGACAAGGGAATAAAAGTATCTTTCTCTGACCAGGGCATGGGATGATATGTTGACTATTTTTGAGAAGCTGATGAACAACACAAGACATATAAATTTTCCCATGACTTTGTGTACCAGTTCTGGCTCTACTTTTTCTAGATTACTCCATGACACCAAGGAAGTCACAATTAGGAGAAATCCTGGTATCAGAAACTTCTTATAATTCTGAGAGTCTACAGTTTGCTTTTATCTGAAGAGCTACAAGTTCTGGAATTTTTATTCTATGGAGTAAAAGTGAAACATAACCCTTACCGTTAAACAGATGAAATGTTCTATTATTGTAGTTTGCAAACTTTATTTTGGACAAACTCTTACTTCAAAAAAAGTTTAACAGAAACTTTGTATGATAATAGCTTACAATTATTTAGTTTACCCCGTGCCAGACCATGTGTACCGCATTTGACATGAATTATCTCATTTAATCTCACAACAATCCTATCATGTAGATAATGTTATTATCCCAATTTTAAAGACGAAGAGACTGAAGCAAGAGGGTTAATTAATTTGCAAAGATAATAAAAAAGGGTTGGTCTAGTTGGGGCCTGCAGTTCGGGCTGCTCAGCCATGGGGCTGGTCCCAGGGCTCTCAGTGTGAAAATCAATGGTGGAGAGGCAAGTGCACAGTTCAGGGAGTACCAGTGCCTGGTTTGAGTAAGAGTTGGTGACTCAGGTCAAAGGATTTAACCTCTTGGTGTCGTTTTCTTTTTTTAGGGAAAATGCAGATTTTAGGGGTGCCTTGGTGACACCTGACCTGTTCTGCCTGAAAGTATTTTGTAAGTGCTTGGAGATTAGGTGCCACACAAGGCATCATTTTCATTAGGAATCATATGTAAGCCCACTAAAATATCACAACCCTAAGAGGAAATCTTAGGATGCTTTCTATATACTGAAGCTTTAAAGCTCCGGTTGCCTTTTAAGGGCAAGGAGTATTCTGTGATACCATTTCAGCAATTTTTCTCACCCTGTGATAGGTATATATTAAAATACAAAACAACAACAACAAAAAAAACTCTTCCAGTTTCATAGTTTGCAATTCTCCATCTACCCTGCCTAGGTAAGAAGGGGCTGGTCATGGAGGGTCTCATACATTAAACCAAAGGCATTTGGACTTCATCACACAGGTAGTGGAGAGCCATTTTTAAGACAATCACTTTAGGGGTAAAAAATTACTCAGGTTACATTTTTAAGAAGGATGTGAGATAGAGTGTTGGGGAGGCAAACGAAGGCTGGGATGGTAAGAGATCATTATGGTAATACAGGTGAGAAGTGATGAGAGCATAATCTAGTATAGTACAAGTAAAGATGGGAGAAGAAAAAACTGTTTAGAACAGGGTTTCTCAACTTTGACACTACTGACATTTTGGGCCAAATATTTCTTTGTTGTAGGGACTGTCCTGTGCATTGTAGGGTATTTAGCAGTATCCCTGGCCTCTACCCAGTAGATGCCAGCAGCACTTCCCCCTCCAGGTGAGACAACCAAAAACATTTCCAGACATTGCAAAGTGCCTCCGGAAGGGCAAAACTGCGCCCAGTTAAGAACCACTGGTTTAGAACATGCTGGTATTAAAATGGAATAAACTGGATTTGGATATGTGGAGATGGTGAGAGAATAGTCAAGGGTAACTTCAGGGTTTCTATCATGACAAAATAGGTAGAAGAGAAACAAAGTAGACTTAGGAACAAAGATAGGTTTGATTTTGGACACAATAAATTTGAGATACTTGTGGGACATCCTGATGAAGAGGTCCAGGAGGCAACTGAACGGATGGGTTTGTGCTCAAAGGAGATCTCAGTTGAGATACAGACTTGGGGATTATTTGCATATATATGGGAAGAAACACTATGGGAGTGGATGAGCTCATCCAGGGAGACTCTGAGTAAGAAGAGCACAAGGCAGGAACTCCAGAGAGAACCAAGAATGGAAGACAATTAGTAAATCATAATTCTAGTTCTTTGCAACAATAGGGAAGCAAGTAGCACTATGCCCTTTTTAATTAGTAATGAAGATCTTGGTATCCTCTATGTGGAAGTTAGAGTAAAAAAAAATTTTTTTAAAAGAGAAAAAGTGGGAAATTTGCATGCAATGGTTAGTTTTCTCAATACAAAGACTTAAATTAATTGCATCATCTGTTGAATTTATTTTCTTTGCGTTCTTTCAATGTAAAATTAAAAAAAAAAAAAAGCACCCTAAAGCCTCATAGTTCTATTATGATGAATAAATACCTAGAAATGCAAGGCTGAATTGAAAAATCCATCATGCATTTATTAGCACTGTTGTTTCACTACCTTGTCATCAATGTTCAAAAACAGCATTGCAATTGAAGACTCAGGGGAAATACAAGAGCTTTATATACAGACATATTCTTTAGCCTTTGATAAGGTTCTGCAGTGGTAATTCTTGGAGAAAATAAAATGTCATGAAGCAATGAATGAAAAGAGCTTACAGGATAGAAAGCAAATCCAATCACAGGAAAAAGTTTCATTTTTGGCAGGAAGGTCAGATGAAGTGGGAAGATAATTTCCTACAGGTGACAAGATTTCCATAGAGTCATAAAGCTAATTGCCTACAATGCCAATTACAGTGAGAAGCCTTAGACTAGGGCAACAACCACATGTCAAAAAAGAACCCAATATTGAAAAGAAGGCCAGATGCTTTGGGTAAAGAAGTGATTATCTGAATGTAAGTTATACACCCTTGTGAGAAACTAACTCTTCAGGCCAACAATGTACCATTGGAGGTCCACTCCTATATAATGCCATATGTCTACCAAAGGGCGTGACAACCAAACCAGCAACCTGTCCAAAAATGTAATTTCCACAGAAATGTGGTTCTGCTGGCAAACCAAATAAAGTTCTTGAAATCATTTCCTCATCTTATTCATTTGCTGGAGGGGATATTTGCCATTATTTTCTATAACACAGGACCCTCCTTGCCCAATTTCCATAGGAAGCACTGGACTTCCTTCTGGTTCCAGCCCCTCCTGCTTCTGCCTTTACCTTCACTCCCCATCCCTTTCCCAAGATTAGAGAAGTTAACAAATGGATCTAATTACCACAGTGGTTTGAGGCTTCTCAACTCTTTTTTCCCTTCCAGCTGTAAAGATGTCCTCAGATTGAGCCTCACATTCAGAACTGCTGTCAAACTCTCTTTAATGGGTACTTAATGTCAAGCTGATGCCTGTGGAAGACCTGGATTAAATTTGCAAACAGTAGATTCTAAGCAAACCATAGCTTTAGAGTTGTCTCATTCCGCCTTTCAAGCTTAAATCTCAGAAGTTTCTTTTCTTCTTTGCAAAGCATTACAGAAGTTTGCTTACAAAGACCCTGAGATTCAGTAAGACAGCAAAGGGTAACAAACAAAATACCCTGCATGCTTTTAGAGAGAGAAGAAATTCCTCAGCTTATTAAAATTCTACATGAATTAAAGATCTTTCCCATTGCCTTATTCCATTCCCTCTCATTCAAAATCTGTAACTATTCACTTTCATGGCTCTATATCATAGGCAGTCCAAAAAGTTTACTTAAACTCTTCCTACTGTTCTTTTAAGTGCATTGCAATTAAGAGTTTTGTACTATATGGGCAGAGTGACAAACATTACGGAGAAACAACCTGAAAGAAATATGACAGAATCTCCACTAACAATGCCGCTGCTTCAACCAGCTATAAATTTCCGACCTAGTTTCTTTCCTGTGCTGTTTCTTCTTTTGTCTCTGATAATCAGACAGCCTCTCCCCCTTGAAGAGGTTATAAAAGAGTAGAAGTTAAAAGATCGGGAAGATTCATATTCTTTTCATTGGCTACTGTTTTGAAAAGAGGCTCCTGGCTTTTGATTTTTCTTTCGGGTTCTTCCTACATCATCTGATTCAAACAGGTCTGCTTTCAAAGAAAACAAATCAAAATTGTCAAGGCCTGTGAAGCATGAAAAATAAATTGCTTTTTCCAACTCCGAAGAGCACCAGAACAGCATTAATTTCTATCTGCTTATACAAACCTCTAACCCCTATCCTCTAATCTATGGGCTTCACAAAAATGTTTATATATTCAGTATAATACATGACAGGAGATCAAACCCTACTACAAGGAAATTGAACTTGTAATAAAACTAATATTTAAACTACTGTTATTTTTTAGTTTGACTAGACACATATAAAACACACAAGTAGCATGACACAAATTCTTGGGGCTGCCGGTCTGGAATAGTCAACTAAGACATGTCTACCATGCTGTTAATGGCTCTGTCCTTTCAGCTGGTGGGAGAAGAGGTTTCAAAACAGAAGGAGAACAGGAGGCAGTAGAAAAAGGCAGCCTTGCAGAATGCTGCCAGATATGAAATATCCTGTCATAAGATTTCTCATTGAATTACAGCAGTGAGACTGCTTCTAATATTTCCTTTCTTTTAATACAACAGAGACCTACATTTCTATGCTTGGCTTTCTAAAGCTAACTTAATTCTGTGGTTAAAACAGTTCCATGTAGCATTAGTTCTTAACATTAAAGAAAAAAAAAGACACTTGTGGTTTTGCAGCTCAAGGATAAAGTGGTAGGTAGTCATCAGATTCCTGCTGAGAACTGTAGATGATGAAAGGAAGAGCAGATGGCCTCAGAAGGAAGAGATTTATAGTGGTAATTTGTAGCAGAAAAATACTATTTCCTAAACTAGGTAATAATAATTCACAAAGACAAGTAAAAGCTGAGATAATATCTCATTTAATTAAGTTACTAAATATGTCAAGAAATCTTCTGACTCAGAGCCTAGACCATAAACTCAATCATCTGATATTTTTAGGTTCTCATGCTCTGATCCTGTTAAAATCCTTATTTGCATACTGATGCCATTTATTACAGGATTAAAAACATAGTGCCTCTAACAATGCTGCTTTCTGAATAATGTCCTCTTTCAATTTAGTTAATATCTGATTCAAGAAGACAAGGAAAAGTGCTTCTCTTTACAAGGAAAAGAGGACTGAAATAGACTAGTAATTTTCTCATAATCCAAAGTAATGTGTGAGGAAGGGCTATGTTTCTCCACCAGGTCTCTCTCCTAAGAGCCCCAAGTCATCTGGCTCAGTGAGGATAGACCAGGAGGAGGATATAAGTTAGTTAGACAAGGGCATCCACAAGGATACTGCTCTATAAAATGCCAGGGACTGTCCACCCCCATCTTATCTGCTTGCCAAAGGCAGGTAAAGTAAAGAGAGCAAGGCATTAATCTAGTATGTCCATAAATCACCCACAACATTTACTAAATTCCACCCCGGTACTAAAAGGAGAGGGTTATTATAAACAATATTCATTACTGAAGTTAATGAATTTACCAACCCTATTTGGCATTTCACAACAGCCACAGAAGCAGTAAGTTATGGAAGTTGGAGGGTGGAATGAAGAAACACATCCGATTTACCTTACATCCTTTTTGCTTTAGTGACTGCCTAATGCAGTTATGACGACATTGATGCTTCTAATGATGCAGGAAACATCAAAAGAAGATGGAAGGAATACACAGAGTTACTATATCGAAAAGAATTGGTTGACGTTCAACCACTTCAGGAGGTGGTACATGATCAGGAAACGCTGGTATTGAAGGAAGAGGTCCAAGCTACACTGAAGGCATTGGCAACAAACACGGCTCCAGGAAATGACGGAATACCAGTTGAGATGCTTCAGCAAACAGATGCAGCATTGGAAGTGCTCACTCGTCTATGCCAAGAAATTTGAAAGACAGCTACCTGGCCAACTGACTGGAAGAGATCTGTATTTATGCCTATTCCAAAGAAAGGTGATTCAACAGAATGTGGAAATTATTGAACAATATCATTAATATCACACGCAAGTAAAATTTTGCTGAAGATCATTCAAAAGTGGCTGCAGCAGTTTATCAACAGGGAACTGCCAGAAATTCAAGCTGGATTCAGAAAAGGATGTGGAACCAGGGATATCATTGCTGATGTCAGATGGATCTTGGCTGAAAGCAGAGAATACCAGAAAGATGTTTACCTGTGTTTTATTGACTATGCAAAGG
>NW_004444108.1:4540140-4572808 GCF_000243295.1 Trichechus manatus latirostris | reverse complement strand
ATTGCTGATGTCAGATGGATCTTGGCTGAAAGCAGAGAATACCAGAAAGATGTTTACCTGTGTTTTATTGACTATGCAAAGGCATTCAACTGTGTGGATGATAACAAATTATGGATAACATTTCGAAGAATGGGAATTCCAGAACGCTTAATTGTGCTCATGAGGAACCTGTACATAGATTAAGAAGCAGTCACTCGAACACAACAAGGGGATACTGCATGGTTAAAAAGTCATGAAAGGTGTGCATCAGGGTTGTATCCTTTCACTATATTCAGTCTGTATGCTGAGCAAATAATCTGAGAACCCGGACTATATGAAGAAGAATAGGGCATCAGGACTGGAGGAAGACTCATTAACAACCTGTGTTATGCAGATGACACAACCCTCCTTGCTGAAAGTGAAGAGGACTTGAAGCACTTACTGATGAAGATCAAAGAATCAGCCTTCAGTTGGGAATACACCTCAACATAAAGAAAACAAAAATCCTCACAACTGGACCAATAAGCAATATCATGATAAATGGAGAAAAGATTGAAACTGTCAGGGATTTCATTTTACTTGGATCCACAATCAACGCCCATGGAAGCAGCAGTCAAGAAATCAAACGACACATTGCACTGGGCCAATCTGCTGCAAAACAGCTCTTTAAAGTGTTAAAAAGCAAAGATGTCACCTTGAAGACTAAGGTATGCCTGATTCAAGCCATGGCATTTTCAATTGCCTCATATACATGCAAAAGCTGGACGATGAATAAGGAAAACTGAAGAAGAATTGACGCCTCTGAATTGTGGTGTTGGCAAAGAATATTGAATATACCATGGACTGCCAAAAGAATGAACAAATCTGTCTTGGAAGAAGTACAACCAGAATGTTCCTTAGAAGCAAGGATGGTGAGACTACATCTCACATACTTTGGACATGCTATCAGGAGGGATCCGTCCCTGGAGAAGGACATCATGCGTGGTAAAGTAGAGGGTCAGGAAAAAAAGGAAGACCCTCAATGAGATGGATCAATTCAGTGGTTGTAACATTGGGCTCAAGCACTGTGAGGATGGCGCAGGACCAGGCAGTGTTTCGTTCTGTTGTACGCAGGGTTGCTATGAGTCAGAACCGACTCAACAGCACCTAACGACAGAAACAATGTCCCCAGAGTGAATGGAAAATGACCACAGCTAAGGAGTATCATCGTTTTACACAATAAAGTACTCTAATTCGTTAATAAATATAACTGATCATACAAATTTTGTTTCTCTTAATTCCCAAGTCACAATGCACTTTAGTAGAGTTTGTTGTCACTCAAAGGGGCAAAAGTTTTCCCTGTTCATGTGGAATACCACATATGGGCCAACTTGGGAAAAAAAAAAAAAAAGCAGTTCCACTGGTGACTTGATTGGCAGTGTTGGATACCCTAAAATACCACTTTACAAACTGAGTTAGACATTAACATGACTCTCCCATCTACACACAAACACACTCATATAAGCTTTTATATTTATTAACAAAAATGATCCAAAAAAAGATTGTGTCAAAATTACAAAGTGATAAGTATTAAAATAAAAGTTGTTTTCAGTTGTACTGTTTCTAGGGGACTGTTACCAGACCAGAAAGCTGTCTTTTATCTCCTAAAATAGGACATAAATCACGCCATTCATCTTGTAGATTACAATAGAAGCTCTATCACTTCCCTTTGTCAAAGCAAAATACAGCGGAGGTCTTCATTTTACTTGCAAGCCTGCTTTCATTAAGGAGTACCCATGTGGATGTAATGAAGTGAGGGTAGGGTAGAGGCAGAAATTATACAAAAAGGTTAAAAGAACAAAAGGCAAAATAGGTAATGAAGACTGGTGAGGAGAAAGGGTTACTAAACTGTCTAAGAATCATTTACTGAAGTAATCTTCCAGTTCTTCCATATCCACTTCCAGAGAGGAATTTAAAGAGTCCAGAGCAGAGGATACATCTTTGGTTTTCTGGACACTTGGTTTTGGCTGAGGAGTTTCTGGTTGTACAGATTCCTTCTTGATGTCTTTACCGCCATTTAGAATCCGCTGGCTCTCAATGAAGAACTGATTAGGATGGCTCAAAGAAAAGCCACAATCATCAACCTGTACAAGGAAGCAAATCGATACTGCATTAATATATAGCAAAACTATAAATATAGGGGTTTCAAAAACTGTCCTGGTTCTCACTTAAACTCTATTTAGTATCTGAAATATGGATTTCCTTTATAACACTCAATCCACTACTTACCATATTTCATTCAGAGTGAGCTTCAACCTACCGAAACCTTAATGACTCCCAAATTTATATTTCCAGCCTAAACCTAGCTCCCTATCTAACTCCTACTCAACATCTCAAATGGCTTGAAGGCAGCTCAAACTCAGCATGAAACTCATCCTTTCCCCTCTCCCCTGTCCTTTACTCTCAGTAACTGGTATCACAATCCATTCTGTGGGGCACATTAGATACCTCTCCTCCTTACTTCCCCAGCCCCCAATCTCTTCCAACCCATGCCTTCAATCCTGGCCATATCCAAACCATTGCCAATTCTTGTTGATGATTACCTCAAAATAAAAAATTGGAAAAAAAGTAATAAACAGTATGTTTGGGAAACACACCTCTGTGTGTGTGCATGCACCACCATGTGCATTAGTGTAATGGCTCTGATAAGTACTAGAGTAAAGAAATCTATTTAATTTTGTTTAACTTGATCTTTCCCAATGTTTTCTGGTTTTGGACACTTTTTTTTTTCTTCAGAGTTGATGCTCTTAATCAGTATGCTCCTTTTGCCAAGGTCAGTAATTCTATACTATAGTCACTCATTAAAATTTGTAAACCTTTACTAACTTTTGCTGTTTTCTATCAGAATCACAGGACACACTGTCTTATAAAATCACAGCATACTGTGGGCTCTTAGGGCTCCTTTAGCACCTTGTCCAGGATTTCTATGGCACCATTTCTCACACCAAATATAATGGTTTGCTCATCAGTCTGTCTCTCCCATCTCTACCTCTTGACTGTAAGTTCCTTGAAAAAAAGGATTTATGTGGTTCATTATTTTACCCCCAGTGCCAAGGAGAATGCCTGGGACTTAAAGAAAAAAAAGGTGAATTCCCAAAAGGATAGAGAAAAAGATCACACTGCTTTTTAAGTATCATTAAATTTGTTTTCCACTTTAAAGAAACCCAGACTGGAAATTATTGGTGGTGTATTACAGGTATGGTTTATGAAAGAGAGATAAAATCAAACTCCAATCAGTGAAACTATATTCAAACAAAAGGCCAATAAATATTTGTTTTTAAAAAAAGAAGTGATCTTTAAATATTCCCAAATCACACAGAATGGATATAAACACAGAAACCACATTTTTTACTTGTCCCTGACACCATTTATACTCCAGAGTTTATTTATACATCTAGCGTATGTAATCTCACTTAGAATGATGCAAACTCTGCAAAACCAACCTAAATTTAATGTAATTTCTTCATTAATCTTGGGCTTTCCCTAGTCTTACTTTTTACAGAAAGTCTTTTTTAATTTTTATTGTGGCTTAAGGCAAATATGCCCAGGTTCATAATTTTATGCTATTTCTTTTCTCAAATACTGTCATTAAACTTAGAATTTAACTTTTAATATCATTTCAAATTACCCATTACTCTGTGCCTTTAGTACTCAATGAGCCTTTACAAGGGTATCAATACTTTAGTATTTGAAGACTTAGCAAACACTACTTTTTCCACATTTTCATTCCAAAATCTACTCATGGTAGATTCCTTAAAATTCCTTATTTAATGCCAACTATGTGCCAGACATTGTTCCAAGTGTCACAAACACATACTCATTCAGACACACACATACACTCAGTTAATTCTCACAACAGCCCCCTGAAGGTAGATTATCAATATTTTCTCAATTTTTCAGATGAGGCATCTCTGGAAGAGAAAAGTTAAATAACTTGCCCAAGATCACACACTGGTAGGTGGCGGAGATGGCAATCTAGTTGCAGAGTAGACACTCATAACTAGTATGTTCCTTGTGCCAAGGTCAATAATTGAAACTTGTAAACCTTTACAAATTCTTAGTGTTTTCTATTAGGGTGTGATATAAGGGCAAAATAACATATACAAAGATGTTTCTCCTGAAGTATGAATCTCCTGCATGAGTCATTTTTTTCATATTCAACCAATGGGTCAAACTGAGTTGATCACATGTAACGCCCAACCTAATTCAAATGCCCACCTTATCCTGCCTTCTGTAGTAGAAGTTGACAAGAAAAAGAATACCATTTCGCTGAGTTAGTTACTTTTCTTTTTATAAGAGGCATTTTCACTTCGTATCTTTCATATACCGAGAAGCCATTACATTTCGTTTATCTGTCTTATATTTACCAACCTTTGTATATCTTACTCTTCTTTACACTGAAGTGACTTGCACACAGTAGGTATCCAATAAACATTTGGTTGAGCCCAGAACTAGCTAGTGTATACTAGTCATACATTTTATATATTAACTGAAGACTTACTATGTACAAGGCTGTGATAAGAGCTAGTAGTTTCTGGCATGCATGTATTTGACTAATTTTAAAGAAATTTCCAGTCTAGTAAGACATGTACTTAAAAACCAGTATCAAAAATGGAAAAGTGATAAGGGTCACAGATAAAGGCCTACTACAGTCCACAATACAGAGAAATTCTGCCTGGGGAAATCAAGGAAAGCTTTGTGAGGAAAGTGTTATTTGAGTTGGGTCTGGAAAGAGCATTACAAGCAGCAGGACCTCATGAGCAAGGGAAAGAGGGAAAGTCTTGGGAAAGCAAGTAGTTCAGATGGCCTGGTGTGAAAGGTATATAAAGGGAATAGGAAATGAGGTTGGAAACACAAGCTGGGGCCAGACCTCAGACAGAGAGCCTTGAAAACCACCATAAGTAGTCTGGACCTAATTCTGTAGGCAACAAAGAGTCACTAAAGATCCTTAATTAAGGAGGTGATGTGATTAGAGCTATGCATAATATCATGGTAAATTAAAATGGATTAAAAAGGGGTTAGAAAAAAGGAGTTTCTGTCATGATCCAGAATGAATGCTCCTGACAGGTGGACCAGTAAACAGAAACATAGTCTTTTCTGGTTAATACACACTTGCACCCCAGGGTTCTCTTTAGTCAGTTACTGATACAATTTGGGCGACAATTTTACAGTAACTTCAGTATACAGAAGATTAATAGTACACAGACTGATCTTTTTAAACGTTATTGCCCAGATCACTAAGAACAAATTTTTATCTCTTCCTTTGCTGCTTAATTTCAAAATGTTTCCTGAACTTTTTATGATACATCTATAATTTTTAATAATAATGAAGTCATCTGTGAACTTCCCTTTATTATATTCAATTTTTCACCCAATTCATTAAAAACTTGGAGATCCAATATAAACTTTGCATTTTACAAAGTGTTTCAGGAAAGGTAAGTTCATTGCTTAACACATTTCAATCAGAAAGCTTTAAGTTTTACAAACAGGGAACATTAGAAATTGGTTGGACCTTGAGAATCCTTTAAGTTGAAACTCTTCCACGTATAGATTAGGAAACTGAGACCTAAAGCGATTAGTTTACCCAAAGTCATAGAATTAGTAAGTGGTTTTGTCTGAATTAGAATTTAGGTCCTTTGACTAGATCATTTAGTTGCTCTGAAATATGTTTTAAGATTTTTTATTCAAAGTCAGAATAAATTAAACTGATAATGATATCTTTATTAGAAATATTTCTAGAGTTAAACTTGGCTATAAAGATTATAGAAAACATGGCAGTATTATTTCACAAAAAAAGAATCTAGTACCTTGTACTATTATATATTGGGGTTTTTTCTATACCTTGCTATAAGTTGTTACAATTTTCAATACATCTATTATCATACAAAATGACTCTCTGGGTTAAGCTGAATTATTAGATTTAGATGTGGACAAAATTCGATATCATAATCTTTATAAGCCTCAGTTTCTTCATCTATGAAATGGAGATAAAAAATAATGGCCATGCTATCAAGTTGCTAGTGGAAAACCAAAGAAATAGGAATGTAAATAGAAAGAACTGTTGTTTCTATGTAATCAAAATTAATTGGAAAGGTTCAAGAAAGGTAAGTCACTTAAAACAAAAGAGTTGAATTCCCAAAAGGATAGGGAAGAAGATTACACGGCTTTGTAAGTATCATTAAGTTCCTTTTCCACTTTAAAGAAACCCAAACTGGAAATTATTGATAGTGTATTACAGGTATGGTTTATGAAAGAAAGATGAAATCAAACTCTAATCAGTGAAACTATATTCAAACAAAAGACCTTGCCTTTATTTCAAAATATTTGCAAATAAATGACATTTAAATGTTTTAACTTTCAAATATAACATTTAAGGAATGTAAATTTTTTTTTTTTGATTCTCCATTTTACTTAATAATTTTTATTAGCCAACCAACTAAAACAGTGCCAAATGCCTTGGAAAACAGAATTTGTACCATGGTTCTGTATGATGTTGTTATGTTTCTGTATTTTTCTCTCTTAGGTCTGCAAATGTCCTTTCTTAACTCATTCTGTAATTTCCTCCTCTTTGAGCTCATTTTATGGGACTTCATCTATTAAGTTGCTTGATAACATGATGAAATTATAAAGAGTTTTCCTCTGTTTGTGAATTGTATTTTCTTCCAGGATGGGTTCTTTGTCTTTTGAGTGCTTTATTTCTTTCTTCCATTTGTATTTTTAGCTCAAGGAAGTATGTATGGTTGTCATTCAGTTTCCATCAGGAAAATAAACTTAGGGTTTTGCCATTTAGTCTCCTTTCATTTTATTCATGAGAATAAATTTAGGATTTTTTGTGGGGGAAGGAAAGGAACAGAAACAGAACAGAATGAAACAGATCCTACTTTAAAATTGAATTAGAAAAAGAACAGAGAAAAAGAGGTATCCACATCTAAATCCCTCACTGCACTTATTTCTGCTCAAGCTTACTCTGTTTTTGTTGTTGTTAGGTGCTGTCCAATCAGTTCCGACTCATAGCAACCCCGCGTATAACAGAGTGAAACACTGCCCAGTCCTGCGACATCCTCACAACTGTTGTTATGCTTGAGCCCATTGTTGCAGCCACTGTGTCAATCCATCTGGTTGAGGGTCTTCCTCTTTCCCTGACCCTCTACTTTACCAAGCATGATGTCCTTCTCCAGGGAACCGGTCCCTCCTGATAACATGACCAAAGTACATGAGATGAAACCTTGCCATCCTTGCTTCTAAAGGAGCATTCTGGTTGTACTTCTTCCAAAACAGATTTGTCTGTTCTTCTGGCAGTCCATGGTATATTCAATATTCTTCCTCAACACCATACTTCAAAGGCATCAATTCTTCGGTCTTCCTTATTCATTGCCCAGCTTTCATATGCATATGAGCTGTTGAAAACACCATGGCTTCCCTTGTATTGTGTACTGTCTTACCCTTCACCAAAGTTACCACTTATCTATTGTCTAGTTAGTGTTTTTCCCTCTCCACTCCCCATCCTACTTTGGTGAGTAGCGTCTAGGGTCTTAAAAGCTTGTGAGTGGCCGTCTAAGATACTCCACTGGTCCCAAGCCATCTGGAGCAAAGGAGAATGAAGAAAACCAAAGACACAAGGGAAAGATTAGTCCAAAGGACTAATGGACCACAATTACCAAGTCTCCACCAGACTGAGTCCAGCACAACTAGATTACGCCCAGCTACCACCACCAACTGCTCTGACAGGGATCACAACAGAGGGTCACGGACAGAGCTGGAGGAAAATGTAGAACAAAATTCTAACTCACAAAAAAAGATGAGACTTACTGGCCTGAGACTGGAGAAACCCCGAGAGTATGGTCTCTGGACACCACTTTAGCTCAGTAACGAAGTCACTCCTGAGGTTCACTGTTCACAGATTAGACAGGCCCATAAAACAAAACGAGACTGAATGGGCACACTAGCCCAGGGGCAAGGATGAAAAGGCAAAAGGGGACAGGAAAACCAGTAATGGGGAACCCAAGATCAAGGTGCGGAGACTATTGACATGTTGTGGGATCAGCAACCGATGTCCCAAAACAATATGTGTATTAATTGTTAAATGAGAAACTAATTCACTCTGTAAACCTTCATCTAAAGTACAATTAATAGGAAAAAAAAGTTAAAAAAGAAAATTTCATGGCTTGGGTCAGGCGTACCTTAGTCCTTAAAGTGACATCTTTGTTTTTTAACACTTTAAAGACGTCTTTTGCAGCAGATTTGCCCAGTGCAACGCGTCATTTGATTTTTTGACTGCTGCTTACATGGGCGCTGACTGTGGATCCAAGTAAAATGAGATTCCTGACAGTTTCAAACTTTCCTCCATTTATCATGATGTTGTTTACTGGTCCAGTTGTGAGGATTTTTGTTTTCTTTATGTTGAGGTGTAATCCATACTGAAGGCTGTAGTCTTTGATCTCCATCAGTGTTTTAAGTCCTCTTCACTTTCAATTAGCAAAGTTGTATCATCTGTATATCGCAGGTTGTTAATGAGTCTTCCTCCAATCCTGGTGCCCCGTTCCCCTTCATACAGTCTAGCTTCTCAAATTATTTGCTCAGCATACAGATTGAATAAACATGGTAAAATGATACAACCCTGAAACACACACCTTTCCTGATTTTTAACCACGCAGTATCCCCTTGTTCTGTTCAAACAACTGTCTCTTGGTCCATGTGCAGGTTTCTCATGAGCACCATTAAGTGTTCTGGAATTCCCATTCTTCGCAATGTTATCCATAATTTCTTATGATACACGCAGTCGAATGTCTCTGCATGGTCAATAAAACACAGGTAAACATCTTTCTGGTATTCTCTGCTTTCAGCCAAGATCCATCTGACATCGATAATGATATCCACCATTCCATGTCCTCTTCTGAATCCAGCTTGAATTTCTGGCAGTTCCCTGTTGATATACTGCTGCAGCCACTTTTGAATGATCTTCAGCAAAATTTTACTTGTGTGTGATATTAATGATATTATTCAATAATTTCCACATTCTGTTGAATCACCTTTCTTTGGAATAGGCATAAATATGGATCTCTTCCCGTCGGTTGGCCAGGTAGCTGTCTTTCAAATTTCTTGGCATAGACGAGTGAACACTTCCAATGCTGCATCCATTTGTTGAAGCATCTCAATTGGTATTCCGTCATTTCCTGGAACCTTGTTTTTCACCAACGTCTTCAATGCAGGTTGGACTTCTTCCTTCAGTACCATCAGTTCTTGGTCAGATGCTACCTCGTGAAATGGCTGAACGTCAACCATTTCTTTTTGATACTGTGACTCTTGTGTATTCCTTCCATCTCCTTTTGATGCTTCCTGCGTGGTTTATTATTTTCTCTGTAGAATTCCTAAATATTGCAACTCAAGGCTTGAATTTTTTCTTCAGTTCTTTCAGCTTGAGGAATGCTGAGCGTGTTCTTTCCTTTTGGTTTTCTAACTCCAGGTTTTTGCACATTTCATTATAATACTTTACTTTGTTTTCTTGAGCTGCCCTTTGAAATATTCTGTTTAGCTCTTTTACTTCATCATTTCTTCCTTCGCTTTAGCTACTCTACATCCACAAGCAAGTTTCAGAGTCTCTTCTGACATTTTGGTCTTTTCTTTCTTTCCTGTCCTTCTAACGACTTTTTGTTTTCATCATGTATGTGGTCCTTTATGTCATTCCACAACTTGTCTGGTCTTCGGTCATTAGTGTTCAGTGCATCAAATCTATTCTCAAGATGGTCTCTAAATTCATGAGATATACTCAAGATCATATTTTGGCTTTCGGAGACTTGTTCTAATTTTCTTTAGCTTCAACTTGCATGTGCATAGGAGCACCTGATGGTGTGTTCCGCAGTCAGCTCCTGGCCTTGTTGTGACTGATGATATCGAGCTTCTCCATCGTCTATTTCCACAGATGTAGTCAATTTGATTCCTGTGCATTCCATCTGGTGAGGTCCACGTGTACACCTACCGTTTATGTTGTTTAAAAAGTGTATTTGCAATAAAGAAGTCGTTGGTCTTGCAAAATTCCATCATGTGATCTCCAGCATCGTTTCTTGCAAAATTCCATCATGTGATCTCCAGCATCGTTTCTATTACCAAGGCCATGTTTTGCAACTACCAATCCTTCTTCTTTGTTTCCAGCTTTTGCATTCCAATCACTAGTAATTATCAATGCATCTTGATTGCATGTTTGATCAACTTCAGACTGCAGAAGTTGGTAAAAATCTTCAATTTCTTCATCTTTGGCCTTAGTGGTTGGTACATAAATTTGAACAGTCGCATTAACCGGTCTCCCTTGTAGGCGTATCCTATCACTGACAGCATTGTACTTCAGGATAGAGCTTGAAATGTTCTCTTTGACAATGAATGCAATGTCATTCCTTTTCAATTTGTCATTCCTGGCACAGTATACAATATGATTGTCAAATTACAAAATGACCAATACCAGTCCATTTCAGCTCACTAATATCTAGGACTTTGATGTTTATGTGTTCCATTTCATTTTTGACCGCTTCCAATCTTCCTAGATTCATACTTCGTACATTCCACCACAGTACAACAAACTGATAGACACAAGGGGCTTACTCCTCACTTTATCAAAATAAAAAGGTAAGAATGCTTAGTTTATTTCATTCCAGAATATTAAGTGAGAAATCTCACGATCCTTTAAATAGGGGAACCTGATCATTCACTCCAGCAGCAGTGTGGAGTAGAAAAATTGGAATGGGGCATGTGTAGATGCTGGGAAATGAGTTAGAAAGCTACTGCACTGATCCAGGCGAGAGATGACGGTGGCTTCTAGCCCAGTATTCTAATTGATATCCATAATGATGAACCTCTGTTATTATAAAAAGGCTTAATTATATTTAGTATATCCTCTTTAAGATTGCAGGAGAATGCGTGATATGTTTTAACAAAATTTCTGAAGAATTTTATCTGGTGGGGAAAAAAATTATCTTCAACTATTTGGTAAATAGTATCCAGAATGACTCAGTGCCCAAAGAAGTCTATTTCTATAAAAAAAAAAAAATTACTTTCAATTAAAATTCAGAGACTAACTTACACAATTGTTTTCATTTATACATGGAGCATGCAGAAAGTAAAAAACACAGGATACAATTATTTTAAACACTGCTCCCTAAAAATACTGAGGTAAACAGGTTTCAAGCAGGCCAGCTTTTGACATCTACTAAATGATTCTCTCTTAAACATTTGCTTGGAATCAACATATTTTGCACACAATGACCTTTACAGAAACACGGGTCTCATGATTTTGTCTGCTGTGACTCTCCTGTTTCTTTCCTTTCCCCATTTCTTGTTTACTTGTTATTGGTCATGTGTTTGTGTGTGTGTGTGTGTGTGTGTGTGTGTGTGTGTGTGTGTGGTTAACGATATTTTACTATGTTTTGCCCATTTTGTTAAGTACTGGGAGAAGAAAATTCTGCAATGCATTTTCATTTTGCAACATTAGCTTGGAAGTTCCAAAGTACTGCAAAGGATCTGAAACAAGATCAGTATAGTTGGAATCTAGAGGAACAGGGTCTCACATTTCTGCCACAGCAAATGTAGATTTTTGAAGGAATGGAAGCAATATTGTTTTACCTATGGGATCCTTGGGTTTTAATCAAGAAGTTTTGCAATGACAGCTTATAATGAGGCAGCTGGTATTACCAAAAAAGCCATATGGAACTATCATAGTGCTGCTGCAAATGGTATCAATTAACTGGTTCATTTTCAAAACTTTCATTTAAGAGTGATTTGATGAGAGGGCTCAGGAAAATAAACATAGGGCTTTTTTTGAGAGGCAGAATGGGGAGGTAGGCAGAAACAGGACAATAAAAATAGATCGCATTATTAAATTAAAGTAGAAGAAATAACAGGGGAAAAGAGATATTCACATTTAAAAATCTATAATGGGACATCTAGTGAATACAAAAAGCTTTACAGCACTGATTTACATGAAGTTTAAGTTACACTATTTCTGCATATGGGAGGATACAGATACGTGTCTTTTCAATATCTTCATTAATATAAGGCAAGTTTTAAAAATTGGCAATAGCAGCAATGTTCTTATGGGAATAATCAGGAGGAGAGACAGACTACAAAAGCAGATTTGAAAACTAAAAAAAATATACTCCTTATTTTTTAGTGATTATGTCACAACCTAAATTTTTTAAATCTAATTTTCAGATCTTATTAAAAAAAAAAATAAAGGGTTGGATCTGACTTCAATTCTTGAAAGTTCTGAGGCCTGTTAATTGAGTCCACAAATAATTAAGAACATATATGAAATTAAAACTCTCAAACTGAGCGAGCAAATTAAGGAATCAAGTCTTCAAGGAAGAATCATGCAAAATGGTGCTAAAAATACCTAATGTGTGTCTTATGTGGTGAAATTCCTATTCTGATAAAACCAATAAAATTTTGTTGTTACTTGCCTTTAAATTTTGTAAAAATAAAGTCCATGTTTTTAAATGAGGATAATATTTTCAAAAGTTAGGTGCAGTCGAAAGATGACTAGCATCCTCTAAAAAGCACAACAGATGAGGGTTCTAACTCCAGCTATCCCATTAACAGCAGTGGTACCTTGGGCAAGTCACTTAGAATCTCTTAGCCTCAATTTCTTCATACATAACCTATGAAAGTTGAAGCAGATGACTTCAAAAGTCCCTCTATGCTTATTATTGTATGAATCTAGGCAAGAAAATACGAATGACCTCAGAAGTGGTGATTACAAATTCAGTACCAGATTACTATTCAACAAGCATACTCATGGTTAGGCTTACAAGCTTTAGATAAGTTAGATGGCCTGTGTTCAAATCCAAGTTCCATCCTCCTACAAGCAGTCTGATCTTGTACATGTTACTCAGCTTCTGTAAGCTTTATTCATAAACAGGGATAAAACTAGTACCTAGCTGTAGTGCTGTAATGTGGGTCAAAGGAGCCAACGTATTCAGTCAAAGTACTTAGTGCTGTGTGCCTAACATGCATTAGACTTTTGCTGGTATTATTATTTTCATTATTATTGGTATCATTATAGAATATATTCTAAGAAATGATTTATCAAGTAAAAAGTTCTGATATATATCATCATAATAAAAAAATCATTTCAGGAAAACTAAATACATTAACATGGCATGTCAGATGATGATGAATGCAATAAATTCAACATCTTTTTGGGAGGGTCATGGATCCCTTTGAAACCTGATAAATACCATGGACTCCAGAAAAATACACATATGTACTCACAGACAAAATGTTTCAAGGGGTGCATGGACCTCCAAAGTCCTTTCTTGGATGTCTGCCCAGGTTAGGAATCCATGCTCAAGATCACTGGTTGTAAACTGGAGGCCCATGGGTTGAATTTGATCTACAGATGTAGTCTGTATCTTAAATTTTGTCAATGTGAATGACTCTAACAGGGCAAGAGTTCTCCAGTGCACCACAGTTCTTAACCATACTCCCTGGTCTTAATCTCAGCCAGCTTCACTCTTGTGGGTTATTTGTTTGACCTCTGTTGGCCTCTGAGTTTGTGACCTGCTTTCAGAACTCTGACAGACTAGGCCATTCCATACCCACTCTAATAACTTTCTAGTAGGCCTTCTTATACTAAGGAGGCTGGCAAGATAAAAACCACATTTCTCTGATTCTCTTGCAGTTAGGGGTCCACATATATAACCTAGGTTCTACCAAGCAGATAAATATGGGACTTGGAAAATAGATTAGAGCAACATGAGGTGACAGTCACAAGTAGAAGGACTGGATTTTCTGCAAGCAAGATGACAAAAGTTCCCCTGGGGCAGCTGTGGCAAAGACTGTAAATCTAGTCCAGAGGCTGCCAAACTAAGGCCAGTGGGCCAAATCTTGCCTTTTTATAAGTAAAGTTCTATTGAAACACAGCCACAGCCATTTATTTACATATTGTCTATGGCTGCTTTTGAGTTACAATGGCAGACGTGACTAGTTGTGACACAGATGGCCCACAAAGTCTAAAATATTTACAATCTGGCTCTTTACAGAAAAAGTTTGCCAATTCTTGATCTGGTCCCTAGGAGTGGAGTGGTGGGTGGCAGCTGCAGTCAAGTAAGGTTTTCTCATGATGTAGTTTCTCGTAGTTATAATATTCCTGGTTTTGAAGCATTCAAGTTTGGTTCTCTGGCCCTTCTATAAATTTTATAAGCTACCTAATACTGTGTAATAAATCCCTTTCTGCTGAAAATAATCAGTCATTTCTATTGATGAAACTAAGATTCTTCAGCGAAAGACAAAGTAACAAAATACAAAGAATTAGGCTATAAAGTTAAAAAATTTACTTACATTATGAATCATCTCGAAGTACTTCTGACATGCTACCTGGTAATGTGTCCCCTTTACTAAATCCAAAATCTAAAATGAATGAGGAAAAAGAAAAAGGAAAAATTAGAAATTATGCATCTTCCAAACCACCATAGCTCACAGTCGTTGGCCTTTTCGTAATCCTCATTCCAGACAGGAAATGCATTGAATCATGTAGCATGTTATATTTCCAGAGCCTGCACACCGATAATTTTGACATTATACAGTAGCTGTTCAGGTCAGCATTAAACCACAGATGACAAAAGATAGTAAGTGATCCTTCTGACCTACCAACTGTGAATTTCAATAACTTTATCTCAACAACAAGATGAAAATACATCCCAGCATTATGACTTTGATAGTTATTGTGAGAACATCATATTGCAATATCTCTTCCAAAATTATAGATATAAATCTAGCAATCTAAGTGGTTGGTGCATGAAGCAATCAAGTACACTATTTAGATTTTTATTTTCCACATTACCAGTTTATACAGATACAGCATAAAATACTGCCGTGTGCCCATCAGGAAAGTTAATGTAAACCCTTCAGAGGAGAATCTGTGGAGAGGGAATGCTTTTACCTTCAATCAGATTTGTCCTTTTTTGAAATGATGTTATTTCTAGTAAAGCTCAGCAAAATATGAAAGTGAACAGTCTATTCTGAACACCTATGAGGAACATCATCCTATCTTTTGTAAATACAATTTGCTTTCCAATTCTACTTCATGTAATCTCTTCAGAGCAGTAAAACTCTCATTCTTATCAACAGAGTGCAATGCCAGTTGATATTTGTAAAGTTTCATCACCTTTCCCCTTCAAAATAAATAAAATGTATATTTGGCCTGTTTATCAAACACAGTAAAATGCTGGAATTAAGAGATAACCTCAAATGAAGGGAAACACAATTCTGGAGAAATGTTAATTTCTATCCTTTTCAAAAGGTTGACCTTTCTGTAACAAACAGAAATGTACATGAAGTCTCAAATTCCTGCTATCCTCATTATTGAATATAGCCTTACATCTTTTGACAGATACACAGATAAATTACAGTTGCAGAATGGGCATCATAAAATGCTGACAAGAATGTGCATAAAAGAATTGTCTTTCTGATTGCCTTATAGATTAAATTTATGTATATTCCATTTCACCTTTTGTTCAATCCTATATGAATGACCTGTGTAAATGCCAACCAATCACAGCACCCAGGATTCTGTGTCTTTCCTTAAATTATTATGGGGAAAAAAAAAAGAATCAATTAAAAATGAATGACTATATTGTCTTTTTGTTGAGGTGCTGAAGTTTTCTATAAATTTTAGAGATTAGATCCTTGTTGGATATATCGTAGCCAGTTTTTTTTTTCCCCAGTCTGTAGGTTCTTTTTACTCTTTTGGAGAAGTCTTTTGATAAGCGTTAAGTGTTTAATTTTTAGAAGGCCCCATTTATCTAGTTCACCTTCTGCTGTTTCTGCATTTTTAGCTATGTTTGGTATTCTACTTAGCCATATATTAGGGCCCCTAGCATTGTTCCTATTTTTTCTTCCATGATCTTTACAGTTTTGGGTTTTATATTTAGGTCTTTGATCCATTTTGAGTTAGTTTTTGTGTATGCTGTTAGGTTTGGGTCCTGTTTCACACTTTTTTTTTACAGATGAACACCCAGTTTTTCCAGCACCATTTGTTAAAGAGACTGTCTTTTCCCAGTTTAATGGACTTTGGCCCTTTGTCAAAGATCAGCTGACCATAAGTGGATGGAATTACGCCTGCGTTCTCAATTCTGTTCCACTGGTCTATGTGTCTGTCATTGTACCAGTACCAGGCTGTTTTGACTATTGTGGCTGTAGAGTAGGTTCTGAGATCAGGTAGTGTTTAAGACCTCCTCTCTGCCTTCTTCAACAGTGCTTTACCTACCCAGGGCCTCTTTCCTTTCCATATAAAGTTGGTGATTAGTTTTTTCATCTCGTTAAAGAATGCTGTTAGTATTTGGATCAGGACTGCACTACATCTGTAGATCTCTTTGGGTAGGATTGACATTTTCACAATGCTGAGTCTTCCTATCCATAAACGTTTTTTCTATTTATGTAGGTCTCTTTCGCCTTCTTACAGTAGTGTTTTGTAGTTTTCTTTGTATAAGCTTTTATGTCCCTGGTTAGATTTATTCCTAAGTATTTTACCTTTTGGGGGCTATAGCAAATGGTATTGTTTTCCTAATTTCCTTTCCAAAGTTCTCTTTGTTGATGTAAAGGAATCCAACTGATTTTTGTACGCTGATCTTGTATCCAGCTAATTTGATGAATCCTTCTATTAGTTCCAGTAGCTTTCTTGTGAAGTCTTTAGGGTTTTCTATGTATAGGATCATATCATCTGTGAGTAAGGATAGTTTTACTTCTTCCTTACCAATTTGGATGCTCTTTATTCCGTTTTCTTGACTCACTGCTCTAGCTAGGACTTCCAGCACAATGTTGAATAAGAGTGGTGATAAAGGGCATCCTTGTCAGGTTCCTATTCTCAAGGGGAATGTTTTCAGTCTCTCTCCATTGAAAATAATGTTGGCTGTTGGTTTTGTACAAATGTATTTTATTATGTTGAGGAATTTCCCTTCTACTCCTATTTTGCCAAGAGTTTTTATCAGGAACAGGTGCTGGACTTTATCAAATGCCTTTTCAGCATTGATTGAGATGATCATGATTGTTTTGTTTTATGTATGTGGTGGATTACACTGGTTGATTTTCTAACGTTGAACCATCCTTGCATACCCGGTATGAATTCCACTTGGTCACGATGTTTTGATATGCTGTTGAATTCTACTGGCTAGGATTTTTGTTGAGAATTTTTGCATCTGTATTCATGAGGAATACTGGTCTGTAATTTTTTTTTTTTTTTGGTGATATCTTTGCCTGGCTTTGGTATCAGGGATATGTTGGCTTCATAGATTGAATTTGGGAGTATTCCTCCCTTTCCTATACTCTGAAATAGTTTGAGTAGTATTGGTGTAAGCTGTTCCCTGAATGTTTGGTAGAATTCTCCAGTGAAGCCATCAGACCAGGGCTTTTTGTTGTTGTTGGGAGTTTTTTTTTTAATTAGCTTTTCTATCATTTCTTCTTTTGTTATGGGTCTGTTCAGTTTTTCTACCTCAGTTTGTGTTAGTTTAGGTAGGTAGTGTGTTTCTAGAAATTTGCCCATGTCCTCTAGGTTTTCAAATTGGTTAGAGCACAATTTTATAGTACTTTGTAATGATCCTTTTTATTTCAGTTGGTTCTGTTGTAATGTCACCCATCTCATTTCTTATTTGGGTTATTTGTGTCCTCTCCTGTTTTTCTTTTGTCAATTTGGCCAATGGTTTGTTGATTTTGTTAATCCTTTCAGAGAACCAACTTGTGGTCTTGTTGATTCTTTCTACTGTTTTTCTGTTCTCTATTTCTGCTCTAATCTTTATCATTTCCTTTCCTTTGGTGAGTGCTGGCTTCTTTTGCTGCTTTCTTTCAATCACCTCGAGTTGCAGGGGTAATGTTTTGATGTGGGTCCTTTTTCTTTTTTGATGTGTGCATTTATTGCTATAAATTGGCCTCTGAGCACTACTTTTGCTGTGTCCAAAAGGTTTTGGTAAGATACGCTTTCATTCTCATTTGATTCTAGGATTTTTTTATTCCATCTTTGATTTCTTCTATTACCCAGGGCTTTTTAAGAAAGATATTATTCATTTTCCATGTATTTTATTTTTTTCCTTGCTATTCCTGTAATTGATTTCTACTTTTATGGAACCGTCATCAGAGAAAATGTTTTGTATGATTTCAATGTTTTCGGTTTTATTAAGGCTTGCTTTCTGGCCTAAAATGTGGTCTATTCTGGAGAATGTTCCATGTGCTTTGGAAAAGAATGTATACTTTGCTGCCTTGGGTGGAGGGTTCCGTATCTGTCAACGAGGTCAAGTTGGTTGGTTGTGGCATTTAGATCTTCTGTATCTTTGTTGAGTTTCTTTCTAGATATTCTGTCCTTCACCAAAAGTAGTATGTTGAAGTCTCCTATTATCATTGTGGAACTATCTATTTCTCTTTTCAATGCTGTTAGAATTTGTTTTATGTATTTTCTAGCCCTGTCATTGGGTGCATATATATTTATTATGGTTATGTCCTCCTGGTGTATTGAAACTTTAATCATTATATAATGTCCTTCCTTATCTTTTATGGTGGATTTTGCCTTAAAGTCTATTTTATCAGGGATTAATATTGCCACTCCTGTTTTTTTTTTTTTTGGTTATTGTTTGCTTGATATATTTTTTTCCATCCTTTGTGTTTAGTTTTTTGTCTTTGTATCTAAGGTGTGTCTGTTGTAGACGGCATATTGATGGATAGTGTTTTTTTTAATCCATTCTTCCACTCTCTTTATAGGTGCATTTAAGCCATTTATATTCAGTGTGATTACTGACAGGTATGAGTTTACTGCCATCATTCTGTTGTACTTTGTTTTGTGGTATTGACAGTTTCTTTGTTCCGCTTAATTTTCTGTGCTGAGTTCTTTTTGTTTGTGGATTTTCTTTTCATTTCTTTCATTGTTGATTTTGTGTTTACTGAGTATGCTTTTCTTCTTTTTTATTCTGATGAGTAAGTTTGTCAACGTTCTTTGTGGTTACCTTGAAATTTAGTTTTATCTTCCTAAGTTTAAACCAGTCTTTTATTTCTTGATATCGCCCTGACTTCCTCTCCATATGAAAGTTCTATAACTACACCATTTATTCCCTCTTTCTTGTTTTGACATTGTCGTCATTTACAGATTGACGTCTCTGGTTCCGTTTTCAGTCTTTTCGTGTTGTTTTATTTTTGAGAATTCTTTATCTGAGTTGTTACCTGGCTAATGATGTCCTGTGTCCTAATCTCAAGATATTGTCTGATGTTGTTGATTATCTTTCTGAAGGACTCCCTTTAATATTTCTTCTAAGTTTGGTCTGGATTTTACAAATTTCCTTAGTTTCTTTTATCTGGAAATGTCCTAATTTCATCATCATATTTGAGAGACAATTTTGCTGGCTATATAATTATTGGTTTGCAATTTTTTTCTTTCAAGGTTTTATATATGTCATCCCATTGCTTTCTTGCCTGCGTGGTTTTTGCTGAGTATTCAGAGCTTAGTCTTACTGGTTCTCCTTTTTAGGTAACTTCTCGTTTTTCCCAAGCTGCTCTCAGGATTCTTTCTTTGTCTTTGATTTTGGCAAGTTTGATTATGATATGTCTTGGTAACTTTCTTGGAGCCCTAGGGGCGTAGTGGTTAAGAGCTCAGCTGCTGACCAAAAAGTTCTAATCCACCAGTTGCTCCTTAGAAACCATATGGGACGGTTCTATTCTGTCCTATAGGGTCGCTATCATTCAGAATTGACTCAATGGCAATGGGTTTAGTTTTTGTTCTTTGGTGACCTTCTTTTGGGGTTTATCCTGTATGGAGTTTGTTGAGCTTCTTGGATAGATACCTTCTTCTCTTTCATGACATTTGGGAAGTTTTCTGCCAGCAAATCTTCGACAATTCTGTTTTCCTTTGCCTCCCTGTTCTGGAACTCCGATCATGAACCAATTTTTCCTCTTGATAATGTCCCATATAATTCTTAGACTTTCTTCATCCTTTTTTCTGATTTTTTCCTCAAACAAATTGGTGTCAAGGGATTTGTCTTCAAATTCGTTGATTCTATCTTCTATTGTTTCAATTCTGTTCCTATATCCTTCCACTGAGTTGATTATTTCTGAAATTTTATTGTTATTCTTTTGGAATTCTAGTTGTTTTTGCATGGTTTCTAATTGTCTCTTTTGTTGTTATTTTTTCTTGTATTTTTTTCCTGAATTCTTCTGTTACTTTGTCTGTGTTTTCCTTGATCTCTTGCATAGCCCTGTATATTAGTCTTTTGAATTCCTTATCAGGTAGTTCCACTGCCATTTCTTCCCCTGGAAGGTTTTAGGTTTTCTGGTTCTTTATTTTAGTCACTTACTGGAGCCATCTTGTCCTCCTTCTTTATGTGATTTGATATTGTCTGTCTCCAAAGCATCAAGAAGTTGTTATATGTACTTATTGTATGTTTGTTTGCTGCATCCTAAATTTTTGTTTTGTTTTGATATATCTGAGTAGGCTGGGCATGTGTGCTACCCTGGTCACTAATCTAGCTTCATTGAAGGTCTCACCTCCTGTTTCCAGGTGGGTAGGGCAAAAACTGGGTACAAGAGCACAGTCTGTGTTCGCTTGTCTTATGGGCTGCTGAATATGTAGCTGGAGTTTTTGGCGATATATCTGGCTGGCTGGTCACCTGGCCATGGGTGCAAGGGGCATTCTTCTTGGGTTGGGTGTTGTATGTGTACTCTGCTGTTTACTGGGTGGTCGGGGCAAATGTGCCCTGGTCGTTGGTCACCAGGTGGATGGTGCAGAAACTCTCACTGATGGTCTCAGGCAGGCAGGGCTATGCAGGGCTGTTTAGAGCAGCCACTAGCTTCCAGCTGCAGGAGGCAGTGATGTGGGGGACAAGGTACAGAGGAGGTCGCCTGTCCATGGGTGTCTGGTTGCAGGGCGTACACCTGTCCACTAGAGCACTTCGTGAGGGAGGTTGTGCAGCCAGTCCTTGGACCCCAGTACAGGTGGCTGTAGGGAGTAGGAGGCACCTCTGGTCCTCGGGTCCCTGGAGTGGGTGGCTAGAGGGAATAGAGGTACTGCTGGCCCTCAGGCCCCCAGCACGGGTGGCCGGATGGAGTGGGAGGTATAGCTGGCCCTAAGGCCCTGGCATAGGTGGCTGGAGGGAGTAGGGGGCACCACTGGTCTTCAGGCCCCCAGTGTAGGTGGCTGCAGGGAGTGAGAGGCACTACAGGGCCCCGGCACTGGTGGCTGGAGGGAGTAGAAGGCGCTGTAGGTACGAGGGCCCCCAGTGCAAGTGGCTGAGTGAAAGGGCAGGTGCCTCCAGTCCATGGGTTCCCAGCTTAGAGGGCAAATGGTGGGTGCTGCTGAACTGCGATAGCATGCGAGAATGGGGGGTGAGCAAGGAGGGTGGGGGGCCCAAACAGGCCCGTGGGTCACAGGTGTAGGTGGCTAGAGGGAGTAGGAGGTGCAGGTCCATGGGGGCCCAAGTGGCTGAGTGAAAGGGCACGGCTCTTCAGTCTACAGGCTTCTGGCTTAGGGGGCGGGGTGGTGGTGGGTACTGCCAGACTGTGATCGCATGTGGGGAAACAGATTGGGTAAGGTGGGTGGGTGGGGGCCCACAGGCCTCTCGCATGGGGGCTCGGGTGGACATGGTAGGTGGGGTGCGTGCATTTAACTTTTGTAAGGCAGGAAGCACTCCTGCCTGGCTGCATCAGGTGATGGGATTTCGGAAGGGAACACTGCTTGCTTTGTCTTAATATGGCCACGCTGTGCAGGTTCAGCCAGCAGGGCACTGGTGATCTGTAATTCTCCATGTCTGCTGCTTTTGTACTGTCTCTCCTTCCACTTGGTGCTTGGTCTGATTCTTCAGCCTTGTCTTTGATGCTCAGAATTCCAAAGTTGCTATCTATGTCCAATTCACTTGTTTTCTTGGGTCTTTGTTATAAGACAGACGTTATGAAGTCTCTGACTACTCTGCCATCTTAGATCGCCCCCTTGACTTACATTTTTAACAGCTAACTCTGCCCTCCGTGTTGACAACAGACTGTGGTGGGCAGGGGTAGAAACAGGGAGGCTATTACAAGAATCCAGGGATAAGTGATGGAGGCTTGTACCAGGATGATAGCAGTAGGGTGGTGATAAGTGGTCAGATCTGGAAATACAAGCATTTCCTACTTAATGTCCATAAACCATTTCTGTAAATCAGTGTTCTATCCAAAACTGCTCAACAGGAACCTATTCCCTAGTGTTTGAAAGTAATGCATTACATAACACTTACTACTCCCCACAACCTATTTCTGAAATGAAACTTTTAAAACACAGTATAATGCCAATATATAAGTAACAGACTATCAGGTTAAAACGTAAGTACCAAAACCACCATTTACTAGTAACTAAACTATTAATATGACTACTAACGAACAGCAACAATCATTGTTATGCAGCAACATACAAACATGACACCTGTAAATCTCTCTTAGTGCTAGCAAAATCTTAGACACACACCCTCTTTGTGACTTCAAAACCTTCAAGTGATTCTGATATTCTCCAATTGGCATATGGAATGCAACTGGAGACTTTTTCTGTGCTTCATTTTGTTAAACTTTCCCAATATAAACGTAACATATAAACACTGTATTAGGGTGTATGTGTGTGCGTGTGTGTGTTTTAATATAGGTATAAAAATCAAAAGGTTCTACTGGGGAAAATACTTAACTGGAGAACTAGAGAAATATTCTGCAAGGTATGTCTATTTTGAAGATGGTGCTGATAAAATTTGCCGATGGGTTGTATAACTCCAAGGCAGGAAATACAAAGCTAATAATCAGGGTAAGAGAAAGAAGAAATGAGATACGAGTAAAGAATTAAAGTTTGTGAAGTAGCAGCAAAATTAGAGACATGGCAAATAAACACCAGTGTAAGAAGGACAGATGACTGGGGCAGACTCTGTGGAGCAGAATTTGGGGTCAAAATCAAAACACTCCACAAGGGAGAGAAGTCAGATTGAAGATGTAGTCAGGCAACAATACTTTCTTTGACAGTGTTTGTTTCCTTAGCACTGCTTCTGAATGCCCAGACTTTACCCTTGCAAGCTGGCCTTTGTCTTTCTTATAAGGATAACTCCCCAAGGCTGGAGCGTGGCAAGCAGGGACCGGCCCAGAGTGAGGGTGAGAAAAAGAACGGGTGAGAGAAACACGTATTACAAAGAGGTGGAAACTCAGTGAGAGGAAACAAACGGGAAGAAGAAAGAACCAGGTAGAAGATAAATGTGGAAAGCCAGGGGGATGGGGTAAATGAAATGGAGTTCACAGTTTGCTACTCACGTGGCCTTTGAAAGTCAAAGTGCAACTAACAGCTCACAGAAGGTGTTTTACCAAGGAATGTCTCTATTAAGAGTCCAGAAATAGACCCACACATATACGGTTAACTGATTTTTACAAGGGTGCTAAGTCCATTCAATAGGGAAGGAAGAGACTCTTAAAATAGTGTTGGGAAAACTGGATTTCCACATGCAGAAAAATGAAACAGGATCCTTGCCTCACACTATACACAAAAACAAATTAAAAAATGGATTAAGGACCTAATTGTGCAACCTAAAACTATAAAATTCTCAGAAGAAAATGCAGGGGCAATGTTGTTGGGCCTAGCTCTTAGCAATGATTATCTTATGTAATGACAAAAGCACAAACAACAAAAGACAAAATAAATGAATGCAACCTCATAAAAATTAAAAACTTTTGTTCATTAAAAGATTTTATCAAAAACATGAAAAGACAAGCTGACTGGGAGAATATTTTCAGAAACCATATATCCAATAAGAATCTAATAACCAAAATATATATACAAAACTTCGACAATTTAATAACAAAAGACAAATAACCCAATCAAAAAATGGGCAAAGGACGTGAGTAGACATTTCTCCAAAAAGGCCATTCAAATGGTCACTAACCACATGAAAAGATGCTCAATGACATTTGCCATCACAGAGATGCAAATCAAAACCATAACGAGATATCATTTCACTCCCACTTGCACAGCTAAGATTGAAAAAAAATGTTGCCAAAGAAGTGGGGAAATTGAAACCCTTAACCATTGCTGGTGCTAATGCAAAACGGTACAGCCCTTGTGGAAAACAGTATAGTGGTTCCTCAAAAAACTAAAAATAGAACTACCATACGACCCAGCAATTCCACTCCTAGGTATATACTCAAAAGACTTGAAAGCAGACTCAAAAAGAGACTTGTACACCAGTGTTCACTGCAGCACTATTCACAATAGCCAAAAAGTGGAAACAACCTAAATGTCCATCAACAGATGAATGGATAAACAAAATGTGGTACATACATACAATGGAATACTACTCAGCCAGTAGGAGAAATGGAGTCTTGATACATGCTACAATATGGATGGAGCTTGAAGACATTATGCTGAGCAAAATAAACCAATCACAAAAGGACAAATATTGTACGACCTCACTTATATAAAAAGACAAGAAAAGGCAAATGTATAGAGACCAAAGTTTATCAGTGGTTACCAGGAGTAGGAAGGAGGGGGAAAGGGGGAATTAACAGTGATGTGAAAATTACACTGATTAAGGGTAGGGCTGCACAGCCGATTAATTGCTGTCAGTATGTTGTACACCTGTAAAAAGTTGAACTGGCAAAAGTTGTGTGATAAATATATTTACAACAAAGACCAAAAAAAGAAGTAGCTGCTGAGGCTGCTTATGTACAACCAAACACCTCATGGGATTTGGTTTCTTGGTTTGGAGGTTTAGGGTCAGGGGTTCATGGCACATCACAGTAAATTGGCCTAATAATGTATTTAGTGCCTCTGTTCTACTTCCTAGTTCATTGCATAGTGCCTGGGATCTTAAAAGCTGGCAAGCGGCCATCCAAGGCATGACAACTGGCCTCTATTTGCCTGGAGCAATAGAGGAAGAAGGAGAGTCAGGAATAAGAGAAGGACATGGAATGTGTGGCTAATTGCCTCCATGAACCACTGCCTTCTTTGCCATAAGACCAGAAGAACTGGATGGTACCCAGCTACCATTACTGAATATTTTGATCAAAGATTCTATAGAAGAACATTAGATGTGCTTTTTTTTTTTTTAACACTGCAGTTTGTCATCTTCACAAGGAAAAGTTAGTTTATCATATTTGTATTTGCTAAGTTTGGAAAGGCATTAATTATACTTCATTTCATACTCAAGGCAAATTACTGGTTTTTTTTTTCTTTAAAAGAATTCTAATAAAGTGGCTAATCAAGGTATTCTTGCACTTGAGAAACAAAGAGCAAATAAGGTGATACTTTTATGATTTGATCAGCAATAGTCATACCAGCTGATAAACACATACAATAGAAAACACTGGTGGGAAATGTTTTATATATATAATAGAGACATATACAGCATTTTCTAACTTTGAGTCACACTTCCTTCTCTCTTCCTAATGCTAATATTCCCTGCCATCTGCAACTTCCTCTCTGCCTTTTGCTTCAGTGCCTGCCAGTGAGGTTCAGATGATTACCTGGCAGCAGAATGTAGCCACCTGCCCATCCTTGGCTTCAGTGAGTACAGTGCTATATAGCTAGGTATCCACTCACCAATTAGACATGTGGCTAATCTGTCTCTAATTCAAGGTCATGTTCTGTCTTATTTAAACGTGGCATCAACAAGCTTGTTTCTTCCTAAAAAGCTTAACCTTGCAAAACTAGATCATGCTGATATTTTTCCACTCCACTTCTAACCTTCCTTTATTTCAAAGGAGAATGAAGATGTGGCAGAGGTGCAGAGTCTGGAACAGTTTTGAACATATTACTTGGCTCCCACTTCTCACACACTCAGCATAGCAGCCTGCTGCTGCCTTACAACTCTGCTGTGACCTTCATTTACTGGCAGACTAGGCGCAAGCTTCCCGCTCTTGAAGATGCACTTTCATGCGTTTAAAACATTATATGCCAAGAATTTTTCTCTTTCTTTATTGGCTATAAACACAGTTATCTGAGTCGATTCTACCTCTGAATGTCTTTAAAACCTACCTTTTCCTCTTCATTGTTCACACTCTCATCATTGTCGTTTTTACTGCAAAGTTTCTTGATTCATTCTTTCTTCACTCAGGGCAGCTTACACACCGCCACCAGAGTAACTTTTCTGAAACCCAAATCTAATCCTGGCATTGCTTCTGCTTGCTGGCTCCCAGCAATGGATAGGATACAAACTCTTCATCATCATTCAAAAGACTTCTCCACCAGGCTCCAGTCTTCCTTTCCGGGGCTCCCTCCTGGCCACTGGGGTCCTTACATTCTAGTCCAGTTTCTCCCACAGCGTGATCTTTGGAATTTCACTGACAAAATCCTAGTGATTCAGGGGTTCTTTCTTCTAACATATTGATTTGGTTTAATCCAGAATTATCTACGTTTCTTCATGGCAAGCTTTACCAGGGTAGTGTTTTTCAAACTAATTTGTCCCCAGAACCTATTTTCATAGATCTCCCAGGATTAGCCTTCCTCAGACAAACCCTGACAAGCTTATCTAAGTGAACATGCGCTCCTCCTGCAAGTCTCATTCTATTCCCTTATCCTCTTACAGCTTCCCTTCACCACACTCACCTGTTTAGTGTCTGTCTCCCCCACTTGAATGTCAGCTCCATGAAGGCAGGGTCTTGTTAGCTTTATTCATCACTACACTCCTATTAAGGAGCCATGGTTAAGTACTCGGCTGCTAACCAAAAGGTTGGCAGTTTGAACCCATCCAGTACTCTCTGGGACAAAGACCTGGCAATCTGCTTCCTAAAAGATTACAGCCAAGAAAACCCTACGAGGCAGTTCTACTCTATTACACGGTGTCTCTATGAGTAAGAAACAACTCAATGGCATCCAACAGCAACAACATATTCCTACTGCCTTGAGCAATCACTGGAATGTAGTCATCACTCAATTATTATTTATTGAGGTTAAATGAATGCTGTTCTTTTTAATATTGATACGCCTCATCTCTCTCCACTGGGTAAACTCCTACTCAATTTTCAAACCCAATTATACATGTTACTTCTTTGTGAAACACTTCTTGATGTCACACCTCTCCCTCTTCAGCAGAACTTTCCTCTCTGATTCCGCAACTAGCACTTTGAATATATTTTTATCAATGTACTTATCATACTTTATTATAGTTAATCATGTCTTTTGACCCTACTAGACTACAAGCTCTAAAAGTTTCTTATTCATCTTTATATTTCCAGACTTGAACATACTAAAAACTGCAATATATCAAGTGCTCAGTAAACATCTGTTGAGTAATAAAATGATTGTTTTTCCTCACCAAAGCAATTTACTTCTGCTTGAATCAGTCTTAGAGGACTTTTAGTAGAACTTTTGTAATTAGGTAACTGCTTTTCATTTCTTCTACCTCCCCTCCCCACTTTGGTAGCACCACGGTAAGAGGGGCAATAAATTTAACTAAGCTCTTCCACAAGGATAAAGGGGCTTGAGAGGCTTTTCTAGTCATATCTTGCGGACACTTTGTAGAGAATGAAAATTCTCTATCAAATTAACTTGAATCCAAATGTACAAATCTGCCATTGCTAGGTATAGTCTTACACACACATGCAAACATACATATATAAGCATGCAGCATGCTCTGCCAACACCTTTCAGATCTAAGATTTTTGACTATGAACCAACTGAGTCAGTTATTCATTTGCCTACTCCATTCACTCAGGCAACATTTACTAAGCTCCTACAGTGAACCAGGCACTATGTTAAGAATCGGGTTTACAGAGATTAAAAATATCATTTCCACCCTCAAGGAGGATAAAGCCACAGTCAAACAGTCTGGATGGAAGGACAGACAAGAAATTGAAGAGCACAACACAGGTGAAGAGTACTCTAATCCAGGAAAACACATGATATGACAGGAGAAGGAAAGGGAGACAAAGTGCTCATTAAGAGATTTCAGCAGGAAAGCCAAGTGAGCCAAATTTTAATGGATTAATAGAAATTATCAAGATAAAGATGGGGTAAAGGCAATCCAGACAGGGAAATAAAATATGCAAAGGCACAAAGACTTGACAGCAAATTATCTCAGGGAAACTAAAAGTATATTAGAAGTTGAACAGACATTTCCGTGGAGAAGATAGACAAATGGTCAGGAAGCACATGACAAAATGTTCAACATCATTATTCATTAGGGAAATGCAAATCAAAACTACAATGAGATACCACTTCATACCCACTAGGATGGCTGTTATAAAAAGGAAAACAAAACAAAGAAACGGAAAACAACAACTGTTGTCAAGAATGTGGAAAAATTGAAACTCTCATGCATTGCCGTTGGAAGGTAAAATGGTATAGCTGCTGTGGAAGCAGTTTGGGGGTTCCTCAAAAAGTTAAACATAAAATTACCATATGATCCAGGAAGTCCACTCCTAAGTATATACCCAAAAGGAAACAGGGAATCAAACAGACACTTGTACAGTAATGTTCATAGCAGCACTACTCATAATAGCCAAAAGATGGGAACAACCCAAGTGTCCATCAACAGACGAATGGGTTAAAAAAGAAAAAAAAAAGCATATACATAAAATGGAGTATTATTCAGCCATAAAAAGGAATAAAGTTCTGATATTTGCTATGACATGGATGAACTTTAAAAACATTACGTACACTAAGTGAAATAAGCCAGATTCAAAAGGACAAATATTGTGTTATTCTGATTCCACTTATATGAACTATCTAGAATAGAAAAATTCATAGACAAAAGTAGATAGGAGGTTACCGTGGGTTTGGGGGTTGCAGCAACGGGGAGTTATTGCTTAATGAGTATGGAGTGATGAAAAAGTTCTGGAAATAATGGTAGTGGTGGTTGTACAACATTGTGAATATAATTAATGATAGTGGAATGTACACTTAAAAATGGTTAAAATGATAAATTTTATGTTATATGTATCTTACCACAGTAACATTTTTTAAAAGTATATTAGAAGGATTACTTTCGCATCAGTGTGAAGGACTTTTTGGGAGAAAGAGAATTGTCAAATTAGGTATTTATAAAAGTAACATACGACATCCTGAGTTAAGGAAGAAATGAGATGAAAGAAGGACAGACTCAAGAACACCCAGAAACAGGAAGGTGTTTTGAATATATTCTCAGTTCCTGGCCTGCGCATCTAGTGCGTCACAAGTGGAGACAGTGTACAGTAGATTCTGTGTCATGCTGTCTACACATACCTTCTCAGATCAGAAGCACACATTCTCCAGTGTCAGAGAGTGTTGACTGACAGCTTACAGCAGAAGTCCCCCTCAGGTGAAGAAAGCCACCTTGCTCAAGGTTATATTCCCTTCCTGGGAGCAGCCCACCCCAATGACTGGGTGATGCAGAGGTATAAAGATGAAGACCCCTTGCTCTAATTGGGACAACTCTGCAGGGCCATCCCAGCTTCAGAGCTTCCTGTGGGATTAGCTAAAGCCCAACTTCTCCTCCATCCAATCCTGCCCTTCACTCCCCAATAAGTGATGATCCTGGGAGCTTGTCCCAACAAACATTCTGCATGCAAATAAATAAAACAAATATTCTGCATGCAAATCTCCATTATACAGTCTACTTCCCAGTAAACCAGATCTGACACAGTACAAATTGTTTTGTAGTTGTTGTTGTTGGGTGGGGGTGCGGGATGCGAATATAATAAACCAGACCAATTGCCATCAACTAGATTCCGACTTATAGCGACCCTATAGGACAGAGTAGAACTGCCCCATAGGGTTTCCAAGGAGCCTGGTGGATTTGAACTGCTGACCGTTTGGTTAGCAGCCGTAGCTTTTAACCACTATGCCACCAGGGTTTCTGCGAATATAATAATGACAATAACAATATCTATCTTATATATCTAACTATATACCAGGCACTCTTCTAGTTATATTACTTAATTATTAGCTCTCTAACTCTGCTCTTGGTTTACATACTCAAACACATTTCATAAAGAATGCTTATAACAATCTTTTAAACCTTGAGACGCCTTGGTGAATCTGATTAAATCTGTGGAACTCCCCAGTCAAAAAATGTACTATGCCCACATCTCATAAATCCTGAAATATTCTTATGAATGAGCTAAATATCAATAGAAGTGAGATTTTCTAAAAGATATATAACTCCCAAATTTGATAACCATATCACATTATTCCTTTATTACGTTTTTTATTTTATAATACGAAAACTCTAACATTGAAAACTTCTCATGGTCTTTTAATTTATCTGATTTCAGGTTTTCAATAGTTAAAAGTAGGCAGCAAGAGAAGGATTCTTGAGAAGCAATTTAAACTGCCCCCCAAAATACTAAATTATTCAGTGCAGATTAATACCAAGAAGGTATTAATCCAACATTTTGGATTAAAGGATTTAAGCTTTTAGGGAATATCAACAACTAAGTGAACTAAGGGGAATTGGGGGAAAGGAAGGAAAGAAGTGGAAGAGGAGAGGGTAGAAGAAGTGGATGGGAGGACAAATGAGAACACATGTGTAAAGCCGGCTTTGGACTATGGAGAAAAGTATTGTCAAACCTCAGTTTCAGGGTTCAGTTACTAATTGTTACTGGGCTCTGATTATCCTATTCTTTGGACTAATATAAAAGCAATCCAGTTCATAATCACTATGTCCTATGATCTTTATGAAAATGATGAAAAATATTTATACTAATTCTTTAAAAAAAAATCTTACTTATAAGAAAGGTTATCATATCAGATATGCAATTGGAAACAAGCTAAATTTAAAACCAGCCACTTAAAGGGGGTAAAAAGAGTAAAAGAGGTAAAAAATAATGCAAATTTAGGGACACAAACGTTGTCTAACAAGAAATATGTTGTAAATGGATGGTAAATGCTATCAAGAAGTCAGAAATGGTATAAAGCTAGGCATACTAAGAATCTGAACATTTGCTTTAGGAAGTAAGGTTGGTTACTTAATTTGCTGGTACTCTAAGTTTGCTTCTCTAAAACAAAAAACGGTTCTGAGATAACACTATAAAATTGATCTTGAAATAGAACAAAGGTAGGCGAACAGTTTTATAAACATCATAAATGTTACCAAATGAAATTTCTCTAGGGATAGCAGTAGTTTCTCATGTAATAAACAATAAAATAATTGCAGAAAGATGCATAACTGTAAACAGAGTACTAAGTTTCTTTTAAGAAAGAATATATACTTTTATTTTAATGAAAGTAAGCTTTAATTAAGAGGTTTGGCTAATAATGGCATATGTTACTTGACTGTCAAAATATTTTTTCTTCAAACCATCTTAAATAACATTAAATAATTAATCTTCAAATTACCAGTTATTTTTAACCTATTAGAAAAGGAAGGAGATATACAGAAATCAAGTTGATGTTCAGTGATTTCTGTGACAGAGCCAAAAATATAACCATGGCCTCCTGACACCAATTCTAATGCTCGACTTCCCATTTTTTTCCTTAATATAGTTCTGAGATTTACCAAGAACAATGTACACATTTCCAACTACAACATTAAGAAAAGCAAAGCTAACTGCGGCAATCAAAGCACGGTTCTCATAAATCAGAAGAGATGCTCCTGGAGATGAAATAGACAGAAGAGCTGCTCTTAAAAGCAGTTATTGTTCATAAAGTAATGGACCAACTGAATACCATCTTCCATTGGTAAGTACTCCTTACCTAAGAAAATCATAGGAGTTTTAGATAGTTCAGATTTATATGAACACTGAGTAAAGAGTCATTGAGATTTATCTTTGCCATAAAATCTTCTTGACATAGTGTTACCTTTAAGTCTTTTAAATTGTCCATTTTGAAAGATTTTTTCATTAAAAGGCATTTACCAGTTTTAGGTTTAATACGGTCACTAACTTCTTGAGAATTTTTGGACAGTGAAAAAGAGAGGTTAACCAACCTCTCAAGAAGTATAAAGAGCACACATTTTTTCATATTTCGTGGTTTTAATATCACTATTAAGTTTCTTGGAAGCACCAATTCGATTTGCTTTAAAGATAATCATTAACAGTTATGTGAAGTCAAAGTTCTAAAACATGTTTCTTTCCTCTTAAAAAAAATCTAAAATCAGAAATAAAAGTCATTATCAAAAATGTCAGTACAGAAGTAACATTTGTAAATAATGTTATCATTTCAATGAAAAAACTTGAAAAATGAGCGGCTTTATACTCACTTATATTCACTTAGGGGTTAACATGTAAAAGAAATGTTGGATGAAATAGGTCAAACACAATTGTATGCTGTCTTAGTTATCTAGTGCTACTATAACAGAAATACTGCAAGTGGATGGTTTTAACAAAGAGAAATTTATTCTCTCACAGTTTAGCAGGCTGTAAGTCCAAATTCAGGGCATCAAATCCAGGGAAAAGCTTTCTCTCTCTGTTGGCTCTGGAGAAGGTCCTTGTCACCAATCTCCCTCTGGTCTAGAAGCTTCTCCCCACAGGAACCCTAGGTCCAAAGGATGCACTCTGCCCCTGGCGCTGCTTTCTTGGTGGTATGAGGTCCCCCCTTCTCTGCTCCATCCCTTCCTTTTATCTCTTGTAAGATGAAAGGTGGTGCAGGCCACACCCCAGAGAAACTCCCTTTACATTGGATCAGGATGTGACTTTAGTAACAGTATTATAATCCCATCCTAATCCTCTTTAACATAAAATTACAATCACAAAATGGAGGACAACCACACAATACTGGGAATCA
>NW_004444108.1:4524704-4540040 GCF_000243295.1 Trichechus manatus latirostris | reverse complement strand
AATCCCATCCTAATCCTCTTTAACATAAAATTACAATCACAAAATGGAGGACAACCACACAATACTGGGAATCACGGCCTAACCAAGTTGACACACATTTTGGGGGGACACAATTCAATCCATGACACAAGCCAAAATTAAACATTAAAATACATTGTAGAAATAGAACCTAAATACTTTCATACTCAGTACTCTCAAGTGGTCAATAGTCATATGTGCTCTATATACTTAGAGCAGTGCTTTCCAATAGAAATATAATGCAAGACACACATATAATTTGAAAATTTCTAGTAGCCACATTTAAAAAGTAAAAAGAAACAGATGAAGTTAATTTTAACAATACATTTTTATTTAACCCAGTATATCCCAAATATTACCATTTCAACTTACAATCAATATAAAAATACCATTACTTTTGTTGTTGTTGTTTTCATATTAAGTCTTTGAAACCCATTGTGTATTTTACACTTAGAACAGTGGTGTGCTGGAGTTGGCTCAAACTGTCTTGTCAATTGATTGTGCGTATCTCTTCTGAACTCACGGTTCATTGACATCACATTGGCAGCTTATCAACAGCCATAGTAGGAATATTTACACTACAGTTATTGGCAAATAACACAAATCAAGGCTTTTTTCCTTTCTTTCCCCTGAGAAAGCTGATTTACCAGCACATCACTGCCTTCAATACATTTCAATTTAAACCAGCCACATCCAAAGTACTCAAAGTCATACGTGGCTACTGGCTACCAGACTAGACAGTGCAGATAACTAAAACCAAATCTGCTGCCTTGAAGTCGATTCCAACTCATAGCAACCCTATAGGACAAAGTAGAACCGTCCTCCGGGCTTCCAAGCAGCAGCTGGTGGATTTGAATTGCTGACCTTTTGGTTAGCAGACGTAGCTCTTAACCACTATGCCACCAGGGCTCCAGAAAGTGCAGATAGGGCATACAAAAAGATTAAAAGTAGAAGTTTTGCCTCTAAATGTGTTTCTTAAAAGAAACATTCTTAAATTAATGAAATCTTTGTCATCTTAACAGTTTTGGGGAAAAATCTTCTGGTATACTCAAGTCTTCAAAGAAGTTCTCCATTTTAGAAGTTGAAAGGGTTTGTATTTTTTATCTTAGATTAGCCTTAATCAATATTAATAACTACTCAGCTCCCTGTAGTTTCTTCATATTAATGCTATCTGAATTTCTTAAGTAGCTACTTTCTTTTTCATTCCTTTCTATTTTACCACTAGCTATACTCATAATGTCAAAATCAGATGATGATGATAAAAGTAATAATGATATAATAATAGCCTCAAGTACCTAATCCTCAAGTACCTAACTACATGCCTAGCAATATTCTAAGGACTTTATATATTTTTTCTCACTTAATCATCATAACAGACCTAAGAGATTACCCCATTTCATAACATGTGGAAACTGAGCCATACGGTCAGTAACTGTCACAGCTAGTATTTCAATCCAGGTAGCCTAGTTCTAGTGTCTGTGCTCTTAACCACCATGCTATACTGCCTCTAAGGAGCCCTGGTGGTGTGATGGTTGAGTGCTTGGCTGCTAACTGAAAGGTCTGCAGTTGGAACCCACCAGTGGCGCCACAGGAGAAAAGACCTGGCAGTTTGTTCCCGTAAAGATTACAGCCTAGGAAACCCTGTGGGGCAGTTCTTCTGTATTATACAGAGTCACTAGGAGTCGGAATCAACTCAACAGCACAAAACAACAACATATTGTCTCTACTGCAGCAATAAAAACAGTACCTACACTCTCACAGGATCGTGGTGAGGAAAAACGAAGTGATTTATAGAAAGCATTCAGCACAGTGCCTGGCACAGTGTAGGGATCAATAACTGGTATAATTACCATAATAACCAGTGTGATTGGTGCTATAACAGAAGTATAAAGAAGTATCTTGGGAGCTCAGAGAGAGAGACTGACTGGACAAGGAAATCCCAGAAGGTGTTACAGTACAGGCGACACTGAAGCTGGATATTAAAGAATGAGAGATCTGTCAGAAGACAGGGAAGAAGCACACTGCAGATGGAGGAATCATATTTTTAAAATAAGGAAGAATGAAAGGGTATATAGTACGCTCAAAGGACAGTGAAAGTTTAAGAATGGTCAAACCCTCAGAAGCTAATTTTTGCTAATATTTTGTTTTGCATCTATGTTTGTAAGGGGTATCCTATTAATTTTTTTGATGGGGGGATCTCCTTGTCTGGTTTGGTAAAAGGGTTATGCTGGCTTTGTAAAATTAGTTGGGAAATATTCACTCCTTCCTATTTTCTGAGAGAGTTTGAGCAATACTGGTATTAATTCTTCATTTAGATATCTGACAGAGTTTACTAGTGAAGCCATCTGGACCTACAGTTTTCTTTGTAGAAAGTTTTTTTTAACTAACAAATTTAATTCCTTTAACAGATGTAGGGCAGATATTCTAATTTGTCTTTAATAAGTTTTGTAAAATTATATTTTCAAAGCAATTTGTCCATTTCACACAGATTTAATGGCATAAAGCTGTTCATTATATTTTCTTATTAATATCCAAAGAATCTCTTAATGAGTCGCCTCTTTCAGTCCCGATATTGGTGATTTGTATTTTCTCTTTTTTCTTGATCAGCCTTGATATAGGTGTATCACTTTTATTAATCTCTTCAAAGCACCAACTTTTAGTTTTATTATTCTCCTTTCTAGTATTTGTTAATCTTCTATTTAATTGAGTTCCACTTTTATTTTTATTATTCCCTTTCTTCTACTTAAGTTTTATTTGCTCTTTTTGTCTAGCTTCCTAAGGTGAAAACATACATCACTGATTTTACACCTTTCTCCTATTCTAACATAAGCATTTAAAGCCATAAATTTGCTTTTCAGGGTTGCTTTAGCTGCATGTCACAAATTTTGATATGGTGTGCTTTTATTAACATTCAGTTTGATTTATTTTCCCTAGCAATTTATTCTTGAGACCATGAATTATTTAGAAACTTTTGTGATTTATTTCTAAATGGAATTTCTGGTTATCTTATTAATTTCTCTATGGTCAGAAAGCATACGATGACCTTTGAAAATTATTGAGACTTGTTCTATGATCCAACATAATGTCTATCTTGTGGAATGCTCCTTATGTGCTTGTGAAGAATGTGGATTCTGCTGTTGTTGAGTATAGTGTTAATTAATGTTAATTAAGTCAATTTGGCTGACACTGTTGCTCAAATCCTCTATATTTCAATGATTTTTTAAAAATAATATTTGATTAGAGTCAGAAAGAGAACAGTGTTGTAGAGGACGAACTGGCCAGATGAGAAATATTAGCTTTTCCTAAACTAAGGTAATGGACACAAATGAGAAATTAGTATTAAAAACCTTCAACCTAATAGACCATACCCTTCTCAAGGTGAAGACTCAGCTCATCTCTGTATCTTTGGCAGTTGGTACAGGGTCTCCTGTGTAAGGTAAAAGATATCTAATACTGCTTGTTGAATTAATGAAAGAATGTAGGAATGAATAAAATGGCAGGCTCAATCCATCTACCTTATTAAAATGCAATCCTAACTAAATCTGGCAGTCTCTTAGAACTCCATCCAAAAAAGTAGATAGCATATGGAACTGGTGTCACTGCTCTATACCCAGCATCCAGTATGCATCTACCACTTGCCTCCAGCTGTGACTACCTATTAACACAGCTAGGCTTCTTTCCCAGCTTCTATTTTCCAATTAAGTTCCCCATTGTGATTGTCCCCTGTCAGCTATGCTGCCTAAGGGCTAGGCCTGTATTTGTCTCCTTCCCAGAAAGGGGCTTAGACTTTGCTTCAAACTAGGTGGCTTTTCTCACCCCATTCCAAGTAAACCTCCAAACAGGAAATCCTGACACCTACATCAGCAGACTACAATAATTACTACTGTCTTCACTGATGCTGCTGATGTCTGTCATTGCTACATCTTGTTAAGGGGCTAATATTTTGGTTCCTGGTCATCCCTGTGGGATTCAAGTGATTAGCACAATCCCAATCCCTAGCCCAACTCTATCCACATGGGTTATGGTGGTATGCCCACTTATTATGGCCAAAGCTCCAAATAACACATTTTGAGTCTCTAGGTAGATTTCAGAGTTTCCTGAAAGGCTAATTACTTCTGTTCTACTCCATTCTTTGCCAAGCACCCATCTCAATGGTTTTCTATTAACTCTAATAAATGAAAAACAGGTGAGAAGCACCATCCCAATATCAGGACTTCATCGCTGTCTTAATGTTACCATATTTATCCTCATTAATTCTCACAAGAACTTTGAAGTAGTTCATCTTATAGATGAGGAGGATCTGAGAGAAATATTGTGTTCAAGCTTACTTAGTATGTGGGTGTATCAGGATTTGGACTCAGGTCTGGGGTGGCCTTTCTCCTTCCACTCTGCCATGATGACTCAATTATAATATATGTAAAGCGTCAAGCACAGTACACGGCCCTCAAAGGTTTGTTCCTGCCTTCTGTCCTCTAAATAATCATTGCCATTTTTGGGTGGTGGCAGGAATCAAATTTTTTAAAATTCCACCCTCACAAATTTTTGAGATGACATTTGCACATCCCATTTAGGTTTTAGCTTATCTACACAAAGCCACATCTAATATTAGTTGCACATACTAAGACCACTTATCTGGAAGTAAGAGCTGAAACAGACTGCCTCATCTGTTCTTTCAGGTACTGTTATTTCACTGAGGACCTTTAACCCTTAGAACAAACCCCCTGAAATGAAAATATCACCTAGGAATATTACCTGTGATCTTTGTAATACCTAAGAGAGTAGTTTAGTAATATTTTAGAACTGAAAATGGTGAAATAAAACAAAGATTACATAACTTTATCAAACAAAAGTCAGACTTTATAAGTAGCCAAGACTTTTGAAACCCATTTACCACTTATAATTTACATTTTGTGTATCATTCTTATCTTTATTTCACATTATTTGTCAGTTTAAATAATGCAGTAAATATATTTCTAAATTTAGGTATGTGAAAAACACTATTCACCTCACAGTAATGACTTCCCTGAAAGAAGAAAGCAAAAAGAATTCAACCTAAATTTAAAAGGAAATGAGTAAAGAAAAGAAAAATACTAGAGAGGCAGAACAATGCAGCGCAAGAAACTTGAATCTTGGTGTCAGACACAGGTGTGAATCCTGGCCTTATCGGATATTAGCTCTATGGTTTGGGGCAATTTCTTATCTTCTCCAAACCTCAGGTTTCTCATCTATACAATACAGATGAAATCAAATGAGATACAGTTTGTGTAAAGACTCCATCACAGTGCTTGGCAAATAGTAAACCAAAAAAGATAAAAATAAACTACAGTGGCTTCAAATTGTTGTTTCCAGTAATAGATCAAGCACTTCACTCATTACTACATAGTAAGAGAAGCTAAAGAATAAAAACACTCATGGATTATAACAAAAGGTATTAACTCCACTGTGACATATATTACAATGAACTATAATCTTTTGATTAGTCTGTAGGCAGCAATTATTGTTGTTTATTGACTGAACTCTGTGAGAAGGAAAGATATGCCATATGTGATTAAATATACTAAAACGAAAGAAAATTTTCTTATTAAAATAGCAAAGGACACAGCAGATTGTTAGGGGAGCTGGTGGGAAAACTGCAATGTAAAAATCTCATGTGTGCCTTTTCAAAAAAGGAAAAAAAATTTTCTTCAGAGACATAAAATTATTTAAGGTCATGCAAAGGTTTTATTCTCAATATTTTGAACTCATATTCTTAAAATTTCTATATCTCAAAATATTAATATTTCCATCAAAAAAATGCAGTTTTTTGTTTTTTTTTTTAAGCAAAAGATGAAAACTAAAAACCAAAATAAAAATGTCTTCGGAATAATCAGAAAATTCAGGTATCTAAATTAGGCAGGAACTACTGACAGATATGGTTAACTGAACAAACAAAATGTTAAAGGATAATTGTAAAGAAATGTTAATTAAAATAATTTGAGATTAAAATGCACACTAATATTTTAAAGAGAAAAAGCGAAGGTTCCAATAAATATTTAAAAATGTAGCTTATAGACTTATATATTATGTATTTAATTCACATCCTTCATTTGTCACCTGCTAAGTACGTTAAGTGATAATTTTCCAGGGGTCTCAAGTTTCTGAACATTTTGCAAGCAGAGGCACAAATAGCCTTTGTTCCAGACCACTTTTTCAAGGATAGTCATATAATGAATGACCTTCGAAGATGTAGTACCTTCCTCTGAATGAAAAGGCAGACATATTTACTGTCCTTTACCAAAGATTAAAATTCCCTAAACTCAGAGTTCTTCTCCTGTACCACAACCCACTGCACATGCAGGTATTACCCGGCCCTTTTCATGTGCCCTGTGGTAACTGGGGCTTATGGTACTGGGCAAGGAAATGCTGATACTCTGGCTACTGCTACTGCTGTGAATAAATCCTTTGTCTCTGACCCAGCAGTCTCATGTCTTCTTCTAACACCCATGAAACTGTGGCAGGCTAACTTGTTAGCTTGCAAGTAGGGTAAATTCTTAGACCCTTCACAGTTCTTAGCATAGACCAGAAACTATGCTAAGTGCTGGGAGTACAGAGGGATAAAGGTTAAAATTTCATAAACAAAGATCTCACAGCCATCTATTACTACTGCTACCACCATCAATCCATTAAGCACACAACCACTTAAACTTCCCCTAATGACTAATGATTAGCATTTTTTTCATGTGCTTATTAGCCATCCACATATTTTCTTTGGTCAAGTATCTGTTCAAACTTCAGGCACATTTTAAAATTGTTTTCTTATTATTCAGTTTTGAGAGTTTTTTTTTTTATGTTCCAGACACACGTCGTTTATGAAATATGTGACTTGCAAACATTTTATTCCAGTCTGTGGCTTATCTTATCATTCTCTTTAACATTGTTTTTCTCAGAGCAAAAGTTTAATTGTGATAAAGTTTAATTAATCAATAGTTTCTTTAATGGAATGTGCCAAAACCCAATGTCATGCAGATTTTCTGTTTTCTTCTAGAAATTTGTTATGGACTGAATCATGTCCCCCCAAAATATGTGTTGTAAATCCTAACCCCTAAACTTGTGGATGTAATCCCATTTGGGAATAGGGTTTTCTGTTATGTTAATGAGGTCATCAGTGTAGGCTGTGTCTTAAACATAATCACTTGTGAGATATAAAAAGCAGATTAGACACAAATACATGCAAGCACAAAGGGAGGGGGGAGGGGGAAAGAGATAACCATGTGAAGATCTACAAACCAAAAAAAACCAAACCTGTTGCCATCTAGTTGATTCCAACTTATAGCAACCCTATACAAAGAACCAAGAAATCCCAGGACTACAGAAACTGAAAGAGACAAGGATCTTCCCCCAGAGGCAACGCAGAGAGAAAGCCTTTCCCTAGAGCCAGCGGCTGGAATTTGGACTTAAAGTCTCCTAAACTGTGAGAAAATAAATTTCTGTTCATTAAAGCCACCCACTTGTGGTATTTGTTACAGCAGCATTAAGAAGTTAAGACAAAGTTATATTGTTTTATGTTTTACATTTAGGTCTATGATCCATTTTGAATTAGTTTCTACATAAGGTATGAGGTATGTGTGTAGGTTCATATTTTTTTATATGTATGGATATCTGATTATTCCAGCACTATCTGTTGAAAAGACTATCCTTTCTCCATTGAATTGCCCTAATATCTTGAAGAATCAATTGCTCATATGTATCTGGGTCTATTTCTGGACTCTATTCTGTCCAGCTGATCTATATGTTTATTGTTTCTCAAACATCACATTGTCTTCATTATAGTGGCTTTATAGTAAGTCTTGAAATCAGTTAGTGTATGCCTCCAACTTTGCTCTTTCATTTCTTTCATCAGTGTTTTGCAGTTTCAGCATAAAGATCATATACCTATTCTGTTACATACATACCGAAGTATTTATGGGTTTTTGGTACTACTGCGTATGGTACTTTAAAAAAAATTTAATTTGCAATTATTCACTTTAGGTATATAGAAATATCACTGATTTGTGTATATTAACTTAGTGTGTCCTGCAACCTTGATAAACTATTAGTTATAGTAGTAACACTTTGGTAAGGTCTTTGAGATTTGCTACATAGATGATCACATTGCCTGAGAATAGAGAAAGATTTTCTTTTTTCCTTTACAATCTGTATGCCTTTTATTTCTTTTTCTTGCCTAGAATATACTTTGTATGATTTCAATTCATTTAAATTTGTAATTGTTTTATGACCTTGAATAGGATCTATCTGGGTTAATATTTCACGTACATTGAAAAAAAATGTGTATTCTACTACTGTTGGGTAGAATGTGCTGTAGATGTGGTTGACAGTGTTGTCAAGCCTCCTACAGTAAAACCTGTGAAAGCTGAAACCTGCGTAAGGTGAAAACCTGTCAGAAAGGGAAAACTCAAATATTTTCCACTAAAACGAGCGATAGAAAAGTGGTAAGACTGTACCCTATCAAAGGCAGAAAACTTGTGAGACCTGGAAAAAACAGGGCAGTCCCATCGAGTTCTGGCTATCACAGGTTTCACTGCATAGACTCACTGATTTTCTGTCTACTTGTTCTACGAATTACTGAGACAGGAGTTTTAAAGTTTCCATATATAATTGTGAATCTGTTTATTTCTCCTTTCAGTTCTGTTTTTAGTTCAACTATTTTGAAGCTCTGTTGTTAGGGTATACATGTCTGGAATTTTTATGTCTTGTAGGTGAACTGACCCCTGTTTTTTTCTCTGTTTGGGGAGGGCTGGAAAGGAAATGCAGGACTGCCCAATTTCTTTGGTTTTATTCTATTGTTAAATTTGTCTTCTTAAACTGGATACCAAGTTAATTAATTTTCAGTGATTTTGTAACACTATGTAGGCTAAACTGAAAAAGAAAATGAAATATGATGCTATTAGTATTCTTTTAAAAAATGGTTTGATGTCAGCTAGGTCACAAGGACCTCTTCTGATCATCAAAATTCTGATTACTTAAAATATCCAAACATTCCTCATCTTTGAAGCTGTATTTTTCAAGTAGTTTTTCTCTGAAACAGAAAGTAACTACACTGAATTTTATCTCAGATGCATTTAAAAAAAAAAACAAAAAACAAACCCACTGCCATCAAGTCGATTTTGACTCATAGCGATCCTATAGGACAGAGTACAACTGCCCCATACAGTTTCCAAGGAGCAGCTGATGGATTAGAATGCTGACCTAGCAACCATAGCTCTTAACCACCACACCACGAGGGCTCCAGATGTATTTTAATTGTGTTTCTCTTAACTTCTATTCAATATTTTAATGTACACTTAAGAGTTTTCAAGATCTAATTGTGCACTTATCCCAATCTGAATCTAAGCATTTATCAAAATGTTCTACATGGATTTTTCATTCATCAACTCTGCCCTTTAGAATATAGTCCACCAGCTGCTTCACTCTGCTGAGATCCACTCAGTAAGGATATCAAATAAATGCAAAATATTATTTACAGCTTGCCCATATGCACTATACATCTGTGTTCACTTCAGATATAAGGTTATAACGCAGGTCCAAAGGATGGCATAGAAATTACTAACTGGCTTCAAATAAGTAAGGAATATCCCTACAGGTAAAGGGTGAATGGTGGAACACAGAAGAGTCAAATGCCAAGAGTGTGCAAACAGAGTCATTACTGTTCATTATAAGCATTCATCTTCTCTACAGGAATGTTCCCCCACGTGACTGTCAGTTTGTTGTACTGTCGGGGCTTGCATGTTGCTGTGATGCTGGAAGCTATACCACCAGTATTCAGATACCAGCAGGGTCATCCAGGGCAGACAGGTTTCAGCTGAACTTCCAGGCTAAGACAGACTAGAAAGAAGGATCCAGCAGTCTACTTCTGAAAAGAATTAGCCAGTGAAAATCTTATGAATAGCAACAGAATATTGTTGACACAGTGCCAGAAGATGAGCCCCCAAGGTTGGAAGATACTCAAAAGACGACTGGGGAACAGCTGCCTCCTCAAAGTAGAGTTGACCTTAATGATGTGGATGAAGTCAAGCTTTCGAGACCTTCATTTGCTGATGTGGCATGACTCAAAATGAGAAGAAACAGCTGCAAACATCTATTAATAATTGGAACGTGGAATGTACAAAGTATGAACCTAGGAAAATTGGAAATTGTCAAAAATGAAATGAACGCATAAACATCAATATCCTAGGCATTAGTGAGCTGAAATGGACTGGTATTGGCCATTTTGAATCAGACAATCATATGGTCTACTATGCCAGTAATGACAACTTGAATAGAAATGGCATTGCATTCATTGTCAAAAAGAGTATTTCAAGATCTATCCTGAAGTACAACTCTGTCAGTGATAGGATAATATCCATACGCCTACAAGGAAGATCAGTTAATACGACTATTATTCAAATTTACCCACTAACCACTAAGGCCAAAGATGAAGAAACTGAAGATTTTTACCAGCTTCTGCAGTCTAAAATTGATCGAACATGCAATCAGGATGCACTGATAATTACTGGTGATTGGAATGTGAAAGTTGGAAACAAGGAAGAAAGATCTGTAGTTGGAAAATATGGTCTTGGTGATAGAACCAATGCCGGAGATCGCATGAAAGAATTTTGCAAGACCAATGACTTCTTCATTGCAAATATCTCTTTTCACCAACATAAATGGTGACTATACACAATGACCTCACCAGATGCAATGCACAGGAATCAAATCGACTACACCTTTGGAAAGAGACAATGGAAAAGCTCAATACCATCAGTCAGAGCAAGGCCAGGGGCTGACTGCAGAACAGACTATCAATTGCTCATATGCAAGTTCAAGCTGAAACTGAAGAAAATTAGAACAAGTCCATGAGAGCCAAAGTATGACCTTGAGCATATCCCACCTGAATTTAGAGACCATCTCAAGAACAGATTTGACACATTGAACACTAATGACTGAAGACCAGATGAGTTGTGGAATGACATCAAGGACATCATACATGAAGAAAGCAAGAGGTCATTAAAAAGACAAGAAAGAAAGAAAAGACCAAAATGAATGTCAGAAGAGACTTGGAAACTTGCTCTTGAATGTCGAGTAGCTAAAGCAAAAGGAAGAAATAATGAAGTAAAAGAACTGAACAGAGGATTTCAAAGGACAGCTCCAGAAGACAAAGTAAAGTATTATAATGACATGTGCAAAGAGCTAGAGATAAAAAACCAAAAGGGAAGAACACACTCAGCATTCCTCAAGCTGAAAGAACTGAAGAAAAAATTCAAGCCTCGAGTTGCCATAGTGAAGGATTCTATGGGGAAAATATTAAACAACACAGGAAACATCAAAAGAAGATGGAAGGAATATAATTGTGTATATATCAAATTGTATATACCAAAAAGAATTGGTCGACGTTCAACCATTTCAAGAGGTAGCACATGATCAGGAACCGATGGTACTGAAGGAAGAAGTCCAAGCTGCACTGAAGTCACTGGTGAAAAACAAGGCTTCAGGAATTGATGGAATATCTTCTGAGATGTTTCAACAAACAGAGGCAGTGCTGGAAGTACGCACTTATCTATGCTAAGAAATCTGGAAGATAGCTACCGGGCCAACTGACTGTAAGAGATCCATATTTATACCTATTCTCAAGAAAGGTGATCCAACCGAATGCTCAAATTATCAAACAATATCATTAATTAATATCACATGCAAGTAAAACTTTGCTGAAGTTCATTCAAAAGTGGCTGCAGCAGTATGTCCACAGGGAACTGCCAGAAATTCAAGCCAGATTCAGAAGAGGACGTGGAACTAGGGACATCACTGTTGATGTCAGATGGATCCTGGCTGAAAGCAGAGAATACCAGAAAGATGTTTACCTGTATTTTATTGACTATGCAAAGGCATTCGATTGTGTAGATCATAACAAATTATGGACAAAACTGCAAAGAATGGGAATTCCAGAACTCTTAATTGTGCTCATGAGGAACCTGTACACAGATCAAGAGGCAGTTGTTTGGACAGAACAAGGGGATACTGTGTGGTTTAAAGGCAGAAAAGGTGTGCGTTGGGGTTGCATCTTTTCACCATACATATTCAATCTGTATGCTGAGCAAATAATCTGAGAAGCTGGACTATATGAAGAAGAACGAGGCATCAGGATTGGAGGAAGACTCATTAACAACCTGTGTTATGCAGATGACACAACCTTGCTTGCTGAAAGTGAAGAGGACTTGAAGCACTTACTGATGAATATCAAAGACCACAGCCTTCAGTATGGGTTACACCTCAACATAAAGAAAACAAAAATCCTCACAACTGGACCCATGAGCAACATCATTATAAACGGAGAAAAGACTGAAGTTGTCAAGGATTTCATTTTACTTGGATCCACAATTAACATCCATGGAAGCAGCAGTCAAGAAGTCAAAAGACACATTGCACTGGGTAAATCTGCTGCAAAAGACCTCTTTTAAGTGTTCAAAAGCAAAGATGTCACCTTGAAGACTAAGGCGCTCCTTACCCAAGCCATGGTATTTTCAATCACATCACATGCATGTGAAAGCTGGACAATGATAAGGAAGACTGAAGAAGAATTGACATCTTTGAATTGTGGTGCTAGAGAAGAATACTGAATATACCATGGACTGCCAGAAGAATGAACAAATCTGTCTTGGAAGAAGGACAGCTAGAATGCTCCTCAGGAGCAAGGATGGTGAGATTATGTTTTACATACTTCGGACATGTTGTCAGGAAGGATCAGTCCCTGGTAAAGTACAGGGTCAGTGAAAAAGAGGAAGAGATGGATTGACACAGTGGCTGCAACAATGAGCTCAAGCACAACAACGACTGTGAGCACGGTGCAGGACCAGGCAGTGTTTCACTCTGTGATGCACAGGGTCGCTATGAGTCAGAACTGACTCAACGGCACCTAAAAACAAGACAGGAATGTTAATAGCCTTCAAGGGTTTTTTTTTTTTTTTTTTTAAATCATTCTTTATGACTGCTGAACAAGCCTCTAATTTCCTTCTTTTAGGTTTCCTTTCAAATTTGTTAGTGGCAGTTCCTAACCTTACCTAAGTCTAGAACACTATTCCTTTACTCTTACTGAGCAGACCTCTTACTTTACAAGGAAGAGTAAGGCCACTTGATACACTCCATCAACTTCCCTTCTGTCTACTTTAAACTTTTTCTCTATATTCCCCATTGGGTAAGGGGCATGTCTTTCTCTGTCACCATTCTTTTGTTCAAGTGTATATTCTCCTTTGTTCAATAAAGTAGTTTTTTCACGTGTCCCTGAGTTCCTATTTGCCTCTCTATGTACCCTACCAACTACAGTCTACCCGTACTATACCCGCTGCCATCAAGTTGATTCTGACTCATAGCTACCCTACAGGATAGAGTAGAACTGTCCCACAGGGTTTCTAAGGAGTGGCTGGTGAATTTGAACTGCCGACTTTTTGTTAGCAGCCAAGCTCTTAACCACTACGCCACCAGGACTCCAAGTCTAGGATCCACTTAATACCTAAATATACCCACTTATTTTTCCAACACCATTTTTTGAGCACCTAACAAGTACAAGTCACTGAATTACTAGCAGAGATAAAATTAAATAAAATTCCAATCCTCCTTTCAGGGAAATCACAAACTGTGGGAAAGACGAATAGGTAAACATACAATTAAAATCTAGTGTAGTAAGTGTTAGGAGCAAAGACATGTATAAAAGAAAGAGAGCTTAACTCTGCTTAGCTGGAAAGAGATTTTATTATATCTTTATCAAGCCCACCCTCTCTGATGGGCTCTTTTCTTCTCCTCTTCTTACAAATAGGCTCAGGTCTCCTCTAACTTTAAACAAACCATCCCATGACATGTAAGCTCATTCCACTGTCATCTCCTTCACTAGTACATTTTATGAAAAGATCACCTATACTCATTGTCTGCACATCCAATCCACTGTCTTGTATTCATTCCTTAAGTAGGTATAACCTGGCTTTTGGTTCCCACCACTACACTGACACATCTCACCAAAGTCAAAATTGAGTATAATCACTCAACATATCCACTCACTTTTTCTCAGGCCTTGTTTTACACAACCACTCTGCTACAAGGGACTCTGTGGACATCCCCTCTTCTCAAAATTCTTTCCTTGACTCTTCTGATATTTCACTTCCCTAATGTATTTCTTCCCTCCCTTCCCATTTCTGTTCAGTCTTCACTGATTCTACCTTCTTCTAGTGACAGAGACACATTAGCCAACATTCCATTTTGAGACAGTACCTCCTCTCTCCATCACTTTGTTTTTTTCTCTCTCCACAGCAAACTCATGATAATCAGCTATAAAGCAGGATGGAATTGAGAAAAAAAATCTTAAGAGTCAGAATGCCTGTCTTCAATTTCTGGTTCTACCAGCTGTGTACCCATGGGCATGTCATATCCTGGGACTCCATAAAAGACGGGGATGGGTTTTTAATGTACCTTCCAATTCCATAGTCTGACAGTTCTCACTGGAAAAAGGACATATTTCTAGTCTTAACTTCTCTAATGAGTTACAAATCCATATTCTGTGTGCCACTTAAATGTCCTACCTCTAAAACTAATCTCCCATACCAACTACTTCCTTTAAGTTGCCTATTAATGTTTATGTACTGGTGCCACCGTTATCATAGCTTAAAACCCTAATAATTCTATACAGTTTCTGTATTTTATTCATGCATTCTCTTCTCCTAATTCCCACCCTTCCCTTAGTTCAAAGAGCATCTTTTTCAAGACGCTCCTTGGCTTCTCTAGCTGAACAGTCTCTCCCTCTTTAGAAGTCCCAAGATGTTCTGTCTGTGCCTCTCTCATAACACTTGGCTTGTGTTTCCCTTTAGACCCTGGTTCTGCTGGAACAAGATTTAGACCTGATTTATCTTTGCACCCTCAACAGCACCTTGAGCACTGCCTTGCCCAGAGCAGGTACGCAAAAATGATTTAACATTTGAATTGAATTAACTAAACTTTATACTCAGTAGAAGCAATAGTTTTCTTCAGTGATTATTTTCCTCAAGAAAAAATAACTGTAAAAGGATAACGATTTAGATGTTCCAGTTCTAAAATACATATTATTATTCTTAAGGAAGAAGCTCCTCTTCAACTCCCTTAAGCTTAAGCAGAAGCTCTTCTTTTTTTTTAATTTTTTTTATTGTACTTCAGGTGAAGGCTTACAGAACAAATAGTTTCTCATGAAACAGTAGTACACATATTGTTTTAGGACATTGGTTAACAACCTCACAACATGTCAACCCTCTAACTTCTCAACCTTTTTTTTTTTTGGTGAAAATACAC
>NW_004444108.1:4458936-4524340 GCF_000243295.1 Trichechus manatus latirostris | reverse complement strand
GGTGGTAGCCGGGCACCATCTAGCTGTATTGGACTCAGCCCGGTGGAGGCCTTGGTAGCTGTGGACAGTTAGTCCTTCGGACTAATCTTTTCCTTGTATCCTGTTCTCTTCATTCTCCATTGCTCCCGAAGGGATGAGACCAGTGGAGTAATCTCAGATGGCTGCTCACAGGCTTTTAAGACCCCAGACACTACTCACCAAGGTAGAACGTAGAGAAGCTCTTCTTTAACTCCCTCAAAATCCAAGTCAACTCAAAACACACCATAGATAGTAATCTTTGTAATGTCACAATATTTATTTTTAAACAAAAGCAGATTTACTAAAAGATGGACTCTCAAGTATTTGGTTTAAAATTTTAAGCATTTCTTTTTATTTGTTCACAAGACAAAATATTTTGACAAACTATTAGACCTAATGAACTATCATGAGAACTGTAGAGTAAACATAGCAACAACTGGTGCCTATCAGAATATGCAGCTAGTACATACTACATTATCTTCTGTTTAGCCTACATTTCCCAAAATGAATTATGCTGTCATTAATTTTCAGCTTCATTAGTAAGTTTCAATGCATCGCTCTATTTTTTAAAAGGTGGTCCTCAAATGAGACAGTAAAACAAATTGAGAAAAAAAGGTTTCCAGCTTACTTTATTACCAAGAAAAATTAAAATCCAGCCTAGCAGATAGAAGAACTAGAATTTCTAAGGAGTCTAAACCTGAAAAGTCAAGGCTTTAGCTTAATTCATCTAGAAGACAGGATGTCTGGTAAGAGGCCTGACAAGTACTACATAGCATTGCTATAAGAACATAAAATGAAACTGAAAGAAACTGTCTGACGCCTCATTACTGAGGATGCACAGCAGAATGTGACCTACCTGGTTTATTCCTCCGGGAGAAATCTGACATGACTGCAACCTCTGCTTCAGCAGCTCTGGATCACTGTGACGGAATGGGCACCCTGACAACAAAAAAACAAGCCAGCACGCCAACAAGGTTATTAACCCAGAACTTAGTACAATATCATACTCAAGAGACTATCTAAGCTCCCCTTAAATGTCTAACAGCTTATTAATAAAAAAGTTAATTGCCCATGGGTGCAACTACTTTCCTCTCTTTATCTGAATGACAACTTCACTGTATGGTTATCAGGGTACTACAGGCTCAAAAGTTACATTAAGCATTACAACATTCTCGGGCTAAGATGCCCATTCAATAGGAGAAGGAAAATAGTTTTAGTTACGCTACTTGATAAAAAAGAGATAATCACAAACTAGCTATAGTAGTTTATCTAAAAACTTTATACAATCTTACATTTTTTTCTAGTCTAAAAAAATCACATAAAAGGCATACTACAGAAGGGAGATACACAGTGTAAACAAAAAGAAAAATGTACAAACGCTGAGAAATATCAAAATCTCACATCATTTTCAGATATAAACTCTATCTCCTGTAGAACAGTATCCATCTGAGTTTAGAGGAGTCACAGGTGGGAATGAGATGGACAAATAGAAAACTATTACATAGAAAAACAATTTATAGTAGATGGAAGTCCTCTATCACTTCATGTGAAAGATAAAAATAAAAATAGACTACTAAAACATTTGCATACATTAGAACACAGAAGAATTGAAATAGAAAAGCTACATTAAGCCAAAATCTCGAAAAATTTAGATATTTTAATAAAAAGCTATCATAGTAACTCAACATATTTATTTTAAAATTTAATAATAATCCATTTGATGGGTTAAGAAGAATTTCTTCAATAAATGGTACTGGGAAAATTGAAGTTCCACATGCCGAAAAATGAAACAGGACCCATAACTCACACTATACACAAAAACAAACTCAAAATGGATTAAGGACCTAAATGTACAAACTAAAACCATAAAATTCTTAGAAGAAAATGTATGGGCCATGTTGTCAGGCCTAGCTTTTAACAATGGATTATCTAATATAATAACAAAAGTACGAGAAGCAAAAGACAAAATAAATAAATGGGACTTCATAAAAATTAAAAACTTTTGTTCAGCAAAAGATTTTACCAAAAAAGTGGAAAGACAAGCTACTGACTGGGACAATATCTTCAGAAATGATATATCTGAAAATAATCTAATAACCAAAATACATATATAAAACTTTGACAACAACAAAAAGACAAATAACCCACTCATAAAATGGGCAAAGGACTTGAACAGAAATTTCATTAAAGAAGACATTCAAATGGCCACCAAACACATGAAAAGATGCTCACCATCACTAGCCGTCAGAGAAATGCAAGTCAAAACCACAATGTGATACCATTTCACTACCACCAGTATGGCTAAGATATAAAAAAAATTAAAAAAAAAAAAAAAAAAAACAGAAAATAACAAATATTAGCAAGGATGTGGGGGAAATTAGAACCCTTGTCCACTGCTGGCCGGAATGGAAAATGGCATAGCTGTTGTGGAAAACTGTGTGACAGTTCCACAAAAAACTAAAAACAGAACTACCATATGACCCAGCGATTCCAAGCCTAGGTATCCAAAAGACTTGAAAGTAGAGACTCAAACAGATACTTGTTCACCAGTGTTCACTGTAGTACTATTCACAGTAGACAAAAACTGGAAACAACCTAAATGTCCATCAGCAGATGAATGGATAAACAAAATGTGGTACATACATATAATAGAATACTACTCAGCCAGTAGGAGAAATGATACATGTTTCAACATGGATGGAGCTTGAAGACATTATGCTTAGTGAAATAAGCCAATCACAAAAGGAATAATATTGCATGACCTCATTTATATAAAAAGACAAGAAAAGGCAAACATACAGAAACCGAGGTTTATTAGTGGTTACCAGGTGCGAGAAGGAGGGGGAAAGGCCGGTTAATAGAGATGGAAAATAGCATTGATTAAGAGTGGGGCTGCACAACCAATTATCATAATTGCTGTCAATAAGTCATATAACTGTAAAAAGCTGAACTGGCAAAAGTTGTGTGACAGATATATTTACAACAATTACCAAAAACAAAACAAATTAAAAAAAAGAGTAGCTGTTGAGGGTGCTTATGTACAAACACCTCATGGAATTTTGTTTCTCGGTTTAGAGGTTTAGGGTCATGGTTTCATTGGATACCCCAGTTAATTGGCCTAATATCATGTTCAGTGCCTCTGTTCTATCTTCTAGTTCATTGCCTAGTGCCTGGGGTCTTAAAAGCTTGCAAGCAGCCATCTAAGGCACAACAACTGGTCTCTATTCACCTGGAGCAACACAGAAAGAAGAAGAGTCAGGAATAGGAGAAGGACATTGAATGTGTGGCTAATTGCCTCCATGAACCACTGCTTCCTTTGCAATGAGATGAGAAGAACTGGATGGTGCCTGGCTACCGTTACTGAACATTTTGATCATAGATTCCAAAGAAGAATCCTGATCAAAAGGGGGAAAATGCAGACAGAATTTCAAATTCTCAAGGACTAGAGACTTTTTGGAGCCATGGAGGGTGGATGAACCCCTGAAACTACTTCTCTGAGATTATCTTTAAACCTTCAACCAAAAATATTCCCTAAAGCCTTCTTAAAACCAAACAACAGTTCAGCTTAACTAGAAAAAAATATCTGCCTTGAGCACTGTCCCTTTTTAAGAACTATCTATATGGGATCAAACTGACAACAGCAACTCACAAGATTGGGGGCAGTGAGTTTATGTTAATGAGGGAGGAACAATTGAGAAATGGAAGGTAAGAATGCTTGCACAACTTGAAGAATGTAATCAATGTCACTAAAATATACATGTAGAAATAGTTGAATTAGTTTATGTTTTGCTATGTACATTCTCGACAACAACAAAATAAAATTTAGGAAAAAATAATAGGAAAGGCTAAATTTTTTAGTCATACAGATGAAAAATTTGTAAGTTAATTAGCAACAATTGTGCATCTTTAATAAAATCAATGGAAAATTGGTTACTGCTAAAACCACAGGAAAGAATTAGGATGCAAACAAATGTGTTTATCAAAAATTTTAAGAATAAAAACATTCATGATAACACTATGGACTCCTACAAATTATGAAATTTATAAAATGTATAGTATGTACTTCATTCATTAATCTAATGAATAAACTGCTAGATTTATTCATATATTTATTCAGGTTAAACTACAATTATTTTTATTACAAGGAAACATCCTGAGAATTAGTAATAACACATGGTTAAGAGTCTGGAGGTAGGCTGCCTGGGTTTGAATCTCAGCTTACCACTCACTACCTGGGTGACCATGGATGAATTTTTTTATGTTCTTGTTAACTCAGTTACTTTTACTCTTAAGCAAAGTGAGTAATAGTACTCAGCTCTTGCAAGAACAGAACATAGAGCTTTTATATGTGCCTGACACACAGCACTCAACACTTGTTAGCTATCATTATTACTCTTCAAAAATCTGATTATAAAATTGCACAGGATAGTAATGAGAAAGAAGTGAGGCTGCGGCTGCACAGGGAATTCTTGGTTAAGCCCAAAATTTTAAAGAAAAAAAAAAAGATGGACTAAATTGAATTATCCAAATTACATCTGAAATAACAGCTAGACCCACATTAAAGCTCACAAAGGAAAAAGCCAAGAAGAAACTGAAGATTGCCAAAGTGCTAACAATCACAAAAAGATCTTTTAAAGCTATGCTGCCAGTAAGAAAAAACAGAAGAAACCACCTACTGTTTAGAACAGCTGGTGTTATTTTAACAGATGATAGAAAGTAGAACTCATCAACTCCTACTCTGTTTCTACCTACCACATCCAAGAGAATGATCTTCAAATTGGAAAGGGCTGAACTAACAAGATAAATGAAGATGAGATGAATGCATACATAACTAACACTGACTTCAGCTAAGTGTTTGACAAAGCTTGCCAAAATACATCTGTGGAAAACACGAATAAACATAAGCTAGAGCCCTGGTGGTGCAGTGGTTAACAGCTCTGCTGCTAACCAAAAGGTCGGCAATTGGAATCCACCAGCCGCTCCTTGGAAACCCGAAGGGGCAGTTCAATCCTGTCCTATAGGGTCGCTATGAGTCAGAATCGACTCCAGGTATGTAGATTGATAACTAGCTGAATAACCATTCCCAGGCAGTGTTAGTTAATGAAATAATGTCATCCTAGGGGATTAAATAGGTTTACAATGAACACAAAACTAAAAAGGATGGATAAATATATCCAGCAAATAATAAGAGCTCACGGACTGTTTGCTAAGTATGCTATTTCTTGACTGTCAGAGTTTAAATTAAAAACAACAAATAAAACAAATGAATGGTCTAGAATGAACAAGATACAGAAATAAGAAATATAAAGTTCTGCATTTAAGCTTAAAAAAATTAATTAGTGAAAAATCCTAGGACCTGGAAATTCACAGGAGTGTTACTTGGTCACAAGCTCAACATGTGTTAACTACCTGATGTGGCTGCTAGGAATGCTAAAGCCACTATATAGTCTTCCTCAATGGAAGTGCCTGGGTCAACGGTTCTCAAACGTTAGAAGGCGTGAAACTCACCAAGGGGGCTTACAAATAAAGTAGACTCTCAGGTCAAGTCCCTCCCCAAGAGAATCTGATTCTGTAAGTCTGACAGTGAGGCCTAAGAATCTGCATTTCTAAAACGTACCTTAAGTGACTCTGACACTAGTGATAAAGACTACTACTCATTTTATTTACCAGTACTGGCCACCTCTTCATCTACTGAATATACATGTATAAGGCATTTTTAGATGTTTGGACATACAGAACATGTTTCTAAAAATCCTGTTTGTGACTGATTATTTGATCTTTAACAGCCAGGAAGTGTGTAATCTTTTCTAAAAAGAGTTTCACTGCAGATGGTAAAACAAAAAAGTTTTGACATGTACTATGGTAAATTTTAGTAATCTGGAAAATTCACTAATGTACACTATTAAATCATTCTCTGACAGTACTAGACAAATGATGAAGTTCTCAAGGTATGCTTAGAGAACTCTTTTAGAAAAAAAGCTGTTGAACTCAGAAGTATACAGAAAACACTTTGATAGATTTTTTTAAATCTATAACTCAAGCAAATTTATAGATACCACAACTTGTTAAATTCCTCCACTTAATCTTTGTTTGTTAAATTAGATGAGAGTAATAAGATAAATTTTTCCTGAGTAGTCTTGAAAATTAATGGATTTACCATTCCAAAAGTAGAGTTTGTCCATTTAAAAGCTTTGAAAAACTTTTGTATCAGTCTTCTAAGACATTTGCAGACTGTGAGAAAGACAAAGAACAGCAAGTGAAAGGGGGGGATGGAGAGCTGAAAAACCTAGTCCAGCACAAACCAAAACGCAGCTGAAGGAATTTATCTTGCCTGACCTACTTCAGTAATAAGACAAATCACTGGAAGAGTAATAGAGCTCTAGCTTGACACTGATGACTGACAAAAGCTACACGCTAGTTCTTGTCAGTAAAGCAGAAAGCCATTACCTTGTCTCAGTTTTGCTTACAGAGCTCTTGGATTTCTGTACTTAGCAAACATACCCAGTGAAAACACTTACCATGATAATCCCCTTGGCTTGGGGGATTGGTTAGAATAATCTTCAGGCAACTGTAAGGTGTATAGTCTGTCCTCTTGCCTTCCTTTCCAAAGCTATGACGGATGTTGTAGGAATAGCCTTTATCAAACTGATTGGGGAAAAAAGACAGGGACAAAGTCAGCATTGCCAGCTATAATCACCAAGGGCAAAGTAGCATTTTCTAAAATACTCAGCATTTATGGGCAGATGTATATTTACACCATGCAATATAAATCATTTGGGTCCTTTATGACACAAGTAATTTTTTTTTTTAAAGTACAAAAATTATATGAAATAATCTCCTCAGGTAGAAGGCATCTAATGTTACTTACATGTTTAAAGACAGGCAATCGTTTCCTGAGAATAAGCATCTATTTGCAGATTTCTTACTTTGATTCCAGAGATTATACTAAATGTAAATTAGTTTAGTCTCTTCTCTACCCTCCCTCCTCTAGTTCTCCCTGAACTCCCACACCTTACCCATTTTATTTCTGAAATGCCTCTTAACATAATTAATTCCCTTAACATAATTAATTTCCACTATATGGAGCAAATCAGTAAATGCTTAGTGAATGAATGAACTACTGCCATTGTCTCCTACTGGGAATTCCTGCCTCCATGTTCATAAAACAACCTAATGGGATAGAGGGGATTTTTGAAATAGCTGGGATAGGGAGAAAAAAAGAAACTAACATTTACTGAAAGACAATTAGTTGCCAAGTTTTTTACTAGATGCTTTTTAATATGTAATCCCAGTTAATCATTTAAATTCTTATAATTCCTCTATGATGTTACCAAAGAGAAAAAATTGAGGTTTAAAGAAATTAAGCAATGTGACAGAAGTTATACAGCTATAGAGCTGGCAATCATGTGCAGGTCGAGTCTGATTCCAAAGTCCACACTTCTTCCAAAATCCTGCACTTTCTCAATAATGAGATAATTAAAAACCATAGGTTCCAATTAAATCTTTGTAGGACATCACACCTTTATTTCAGACCCTGTTTCAAATGCCAGTTCACTTAGGAGGCCAAAGTTAGAAGTAATCTCTTCTTCCTCCAGACTTCAGTAGAATTTTACCTACACTCACATCTCTGTAGAAGATCTAACTCACTATATATTTGATTCTTATCGAGTTTATCTGTACTTCTCTTAAGACACATTATCACTCTACCTTCTATCCTATTCATATGCCTTTTCTTTCCTCCTGAACTATAGGCTCCTTGAGGCAAATTCTATTTGATCTTCGTACTCAGCTCAGTATGACCATGCATGAAAAAATGCACTAACTGAACATAGAAGGAGTCGTAAGTCTAATGAAGCATTTGAAAAGGTATTCTATTCTGCTTCCATTAGATATTTTCCAGTATCTGATAGTCAGTGATTTTCCCACTCCACTGTTAGGTAACACCCATTAGGCATAGTGACTCATACACCCCATTGGTCAACCAAAAGCTGGTGAAATCTCAGACAAAACTCCCAACTTTCAGGGCAAAAAGTGCAGGCCCAAAACCACTAAGTTTCTAAAATAAATTTTGTTAGCTGCTGTCAAGTCAATTCTGACTTACGGCAACCCCATGTGTGCAGAGCAGACCTGCTCCAAAAGGCTTTCAGAAGCAGATTGGCAGGCCTGTCTTCCAAGGAGCCTGTCTTAGTCATCTAGTGCTGCTATAACAGAAATACCACAAGTGGATGGTTTTAACAAAGAGCAGTTTATTCTCTCATAGTCCAGTAGGCTACAAGTCCAAATTCAGGGCATCAGCTCCAGGAGAAGGCTTTCTCTCTCCGTCTGCTCTGGAGGAAGGTCCTGGTGATACATCAGTCTTCCCTTGGTCTGGGAGCATTTCAGCACAGGAACCTCAGGTCCAAAGGATGTGCTCTGCTCCTGGCACTGCTTTCTTGGTTGTGTGAGGCTCCCTGTGTCTCTGCTCGCTTCTCTCTTTTATATCTCAAGAGACTGGATTAAAACACTATCCAATCTTGTATACCTTATCAGTATAACCTCATCATAATGACAGAGTTTACAACACTTAAGGAAATCATATATAACCTCATCATAGTGATAGAGTTTACAATATATAAGGAAATCACATAAGATTACACAATCATACAATACTGGGAATCATGACCTAGCTGAGTTGACAGATATTTTTGGGGGACACAATTCAATCCATGACAGAGCCTATAGGTGGGTTTGAAGCATAAACTTTTCAACAATTAATCAAGCAATGTGATTAACCACTAAAATAAATTAAAGACTAGGGATGACAAATTTAGTAAAAATTAATCTTCTACTCTGAAACATACACATTTGTTTAAAACAAAAGGGAGCACAATCTTAGATCACCACCTGCTTTTACTACTCAGTAATTTCTCAAGGCTTTCAAAAGCATAATTATCAGAAGCTGCTGAGTGGTCTGTGGAGCACATCAAATATCACTACATGACACTTTGAGCAACACTTGCTAAATAGTGAGAAGCCAGAGAGCCCAAGTAACAAGTCATTTTCAAAGGGCAAACTCTTCAAAGTTATGAATCTAGTAATTAGAGTGAAAAGGCTATAAGGAGGTTCCAAATTTTACTTTTCCATGAATCTTTAAATTTAACTTACAAAAAATATACTCTGGAAAGCTTAGATAACAATTATTCAGCAAATTTCCATAAGTGAAATTTACTAAGCATAATACTAGAAAGTATTATTATGTAGACAGGAACAAAAATAAAACATTATTTTGAGTTTATACATAATATGCAAGCTGGCAACAGATTGAAATTTAAGAGGAATACAAAAGGTGGGAAGACTATTATTTTGGAAAACAGCTAAATTCCTAATATTTTAAGTGACCCCAAGCACCTCAGTATGACAGAGTTGCCCTTTGCTCCTCTTCTCTAGGCTCATACCAAAAGCAACACACAAACAGCAGTATTGTTAGGGAGGCAATATACATACTGTATGAGATCTCAGGCGCTGGAGGCAGAGAGACCAGAGAGAGAATCCCCAGCCTACCCACTTACAAAGGGTGTGACTTCAATCCTCAATTTCTATTCTATAGAGGCAATAATATTATTTAACACATTGGGTTGCTGTGAGGACTAAATTAAATTAAAACATTAAGCAGAGTGCCTGTGACATCCTTTGTTCTCAATAAATGTTAGCTGCTACTGGGGCAAGAAAGAAAGATATGTTGATATCCAAATTTAAACACTGACTATGCTACTGATAAAGCCTTCTATTATCAAAAGATATCAACAGAATCTTTACCTAAAAGTTTTGGGAGTATAAAAGACTCATTGAACTTTTTAATTAAATTTCTAGTCATCTGCTTGAAATGTCCTCCCTTATTTAATTCCCACGCATGACTGACAAACTATTCATACAAACCCAGCTCAAGTGCTTTTTCCTCTGAGGAATCTTCTCGGGCTCCCCAGGCAGAGGAAGTTGCTTCCTTGAGAGAACACACGGCAGAGATCTGTACAGTACTTTTCTTGTTGTCAACAGAATTTTTTTTTAAATTTATCTCCTCTTCTAAACTATAAATTCTCTAAGAGCAGGACTTGGTATGGCCTCATTTCAATATGCCCACTCAGTGTTAAACATAGCATGTACTCACAGGGATGGCTCAATAACTTTCACTTGAATGAAGGAGGCTGACTGAACAAAATAAAATCACTTAAAGAGATTTTAATTTATCACGATTAAACAACTTCAAAAATTGGGACATCGTTACAGTTCACTATTTTGTCCTTCTCTATGGCTTTTCTTTTTCATTGTAACAACAAAGGTGACCGAGAGTTCAAATGATGAAGTCCCATTAATCTATTTTGTCTTTTGTTGCCCATGCTTTTGGTGTAATATCTAAGAATCCACTGTTAAATACTAGGTCCTGAAGCACTGCCCTTATGTTTTCTTCTAAGAGTTTTGTGGTTTTAGTTCTTACATTTAGGTCCTCGATCCATTTTGAGTTAATTTTCGTATATGGTATAAGGTATAGGTCCAATTTCATTTTTCTGCATGTGGACATTTAGTTGTCCTAGCACCATTTACTAAAGAGACTATTCTTTCCTCACTGAATGGACTTAGCTCCCCTGCTGAAAATCAACGGAGCACAGATGTACAGGTTTATTTCTGGACTCTCAATTCTATGTCATTGGTCAATATGTCTATTATACCAGTACTTCTGTTCATCCAAGGATTTTATCAACAAAGTGAAAAGACAACCCACAGACTGGGAAAAAATTGGGGAGAACTATATATCTGACAAGGAGCCCCGGTAGTGCAGTGGTTAAGCATTAAGCATAGTAGAGCAGTGGTTCTCAGAATCACCTGTGGATCTTGTTAAAATGTTGATTCTCATTCAGTATATCTGGGGTGGAAATGAAAAATTCTCAGCAGGGGGTTGAACTAGAATGAACTGTTTCGAAGCCCTGTGAGCCCACGTTGCGTGCGGAAAGCCGATGCATTTGCTACATCCAGTTACATTTACTATCAGCCATTCTCCAATTGGAATTTCTGAACTTTATTATAACCTTATGGGAACACGGACGTATATGCTGTCAGACATTGCCCAAACAGATGTTACGTGGCGCATGACTGTATATATTTACCACAATTTAAAAAAAAAAAAAGTGTTTCAAATTATGCCTTCTATAGCATATAGTGAGTATATAAAAAAATAATGAAACTAATAAATTTTACATTTCTTTAAAAAAAATTGTTCAGTACAGTGGGACAGGGCTGCCTAATACTTTTAGGAAAGTGGAAAAGCATATCAGAATAAGAGACAGGAAAACAGTGGCACTAATTTTTTAAGATTCTTTTAATTAGAGGTTATAATTCACATACAGTGAAATGCACAGGTCTCAAACCTACAATTTGATCAGTTTAACAGATGGATATACTCATGTAACCACGTCCCTCTGAAGAGAGAGAACATTTCTATCACCCTATAGAGTTCCCTTGTGCCCTTTCTCAGTAAGCATTCCCCATCCCCTACCCAGAGCAACTACTGACCTGATTTCTATCATCATAGATTAGTTTTAGCTATTCTACAACTTCATATCAATGGAATAACACATTATAAACTGTTTTGTGTCTGGCTTCTTAAATTTTTTTAAATGTTTTTGAGATTCATCCATGCTATTATATTGTTCCTTTTTATAGCTGAGCAGCATTCCATTGTACTGATATACCAGATTGCTTACCTTTTCTCCTCTTGGTAGATACCTGGGCTCATCCAGTTTTGGGTTATTAACAGTGAAGCTGCCACGAACATTCTGCACATGACTTTTGTGCACATATGTTTTCATTTCTCTAGGATAATTATATAGGAGTAGAATTGCTACCAACTGTTTTCCAAAGTGGTTGTACTATTTTATACGCCTACCAAAAATGCACGAGAGTTCCATATCCTCCCCAACATCTGCTGTTGTTAATCTTATTCATTTTAGTCTAGTGGGTGTGTAGTGGTATCTCATTTTGCACTTTCCTGATGACTAACTATGTTGAAACTTTTTAATGTGCTTACTGGCCATTGATATGTCTTCTTTTGTGAAGTGTCTGTTTAAATGTTATGTTCACTTTAAAACTGGGTTGTTTGTCTTTTTATTATTCAGTTGCAGGAATTCTTTATATATTCTGGATGTCAAATACAAGTGTTACAAACATTTTTTCATGGTCTGTGGCTTGCCTATTTACTTTCTTAATGGAGTCCTCTGATGATATTATTTTTCATTAAGTCCAATTAATCAATTTTTTTTACGGCAATGTTCTCTGTGTCCTAAGATAGGTTCAAAGACATTCTCGTAAGTTGTCCCTTAGAAGCTGTAATGTTTTAGCATTTAAGTCTAGGTCCTGATGCACCTCAGGTTAATTTTTGTGGTATAAGGTAGGAGCAGAGGTTGTTTGTTATCCTCCATATGGATATCCACTTTTTCCAACAATACTTGTTGAAGATACTTTGCTATATTAAATTGCTTTGGCACCCTTGCCAAATTTGACCATATACTGTGGATTTATTTTTGGACTCTATTATTCCATTGATCTATAGGTCTGTCCATTTGCCAGTCCCACACTATCTGGATTACAATAGCTTGATAGTAAGTCTCAAAGTCAGATAATGTAAGTCTTCTTGCTTTGTTCTTTTTCAAGATTATTTTAGCTATTCTATGTCCTCTGCATTTCCCGATAAATTTGAGAATCACCTTGTCAATTCCTATTTAAAATGATTGTTGGGTTTTGACTAATCAATAGCTTATGGCTTCACAACTATCTGTCTGCTCACAAACAGTCTAAATCAGAAAAACAAAAGGCATTCCAATTAAAAGAAAAACTTTCAAATCATCATTAAATTCTACTGACGAAAACAAGACCATTAAAATTTCCAGCAAACACGTTCATACACAATTTCTGTTTGTTTCTTTAGTCATAAACACTGTCATGGATTGAATTACGTCCCCCCAAAAATGTGTGTATCAATTTGGCTCGGCCATGATTCCCAGTATCCTGTGATTTTCCCATGTGTTGTAAATCCTGCCTCTATGATGTTAATGAGGGAGGATGGGTGGCAGTTGTGTTAGTGAGGCAGGACTCAATCTACAAGGTTGGATTGTGTCCTGAGGCAATCTCTTGAGATATAGAAGAGAGAAGTGAGCAAAGACAGGGGTACCTCATACCACCAAGAAGCAGTGCCAGGAGCACAGTGCGTGCGTCCTTTGGATCTGGGGTCCCTGCTCAGAGAAGCTCCTAGTCAGGGGCAACACTGAAGAGAAGAAGACCGACGGAGACAGAAAGCCTTCCCTGGAGTTGATGCCTTGAATTTGGATCTTTAGCCTACTTTACTGTGAGGAAATAAACTTTTCTTTGTTAAAGCCATCCACTTGTGGTATTTCTGTTGTAGCAGCACTAGATGCCTAAGACAAACACTAACTATAATTAGTCTTTTTGTGCAAACTTTTTGGTATGAATTGAAGTTAATTAAACAATTTCTGTATGTTCACCAGAAAATAATTGAAAAAACTTTTTTGGTCAGCTACTGTTAAAACAATGGAAAACTACTCTCTCTAAGAGAAAAAAAAATAAAATTCAAATCTTTTAGCTTCCTCTTCTTTCCAACTGGTTTACCACCTGTGTAAAATATGTCTGGAATTTGGACCTTACTAAGCTTTGAGACTATCCACATATTTATCACACAAATTATCTTCTCTAGTTTTCAGAACAGCAAACTTCTTGAAATAGTGCACAGAAAATGTATTTTATTAGGAGGTACTTTCTAGAAAATACTTTCTAGGTCTCCATAGCCACAACTCAAAGGAAAATCTCTAAGTATTCATAAGCAAAGAGGTAGGGAGAATTGAATGGAAAGCAAACTTCTCCTTCTTGGACTCCTCCATTCCATCTCCATCTCGTAAGAGGAGCTAGAAAGTCAACACTGGACTGACAAACGGTGGACAGCAGTTTGCGACCTTCCAAATCAATCCTAACATCCTAGCTGTGGCACTAGCAACGCATCCGTCTGCATTTCTGCCAAAGACAGCAGCAAATTACTTTCCGTAGCACCAAGTTATTAACTGAACTCAAGAAAAATTGTGAAGCCTTTATCCCACTCTAACCTCATCTCTCTTTCAGAGCTGCTTTACACCTTCCCCTCTATCCTAGTCCCACTTAGGATCTAGTGATCTTATCTAATCACATTTTAAGAAGTAATTAATGCCCAAATCTATTCAGAAACCGAGATGTGAACATCTGATTGCCTGGAAGGGCAGTGGATGGTTTCCCTTAGAATGAAGTCTATCCTACCAAGAAAAGCCCAAGACCCAATATTACAGAGTTTAATCAATAAACAACAATAACTGCTGCCCACAGACTAATCAAAAGATTGTAGTTCATTGTAATACAGTAAAATCTGCGAAAGCTGGAACCTGGTAAGGTGGAAACCTGACAGAAGGAAAACTCAAATATTCTCCATTAAAATGAGCGACAGAAAAGTAGTAAGACTGCACCTTGTCAAAGGAAAACTTGCAAGAGACCCAGAAAAACAAAGCAGTCCCAGAGAGTTCCGACCCATACAGGTTTCAGTGTATTATAAAAATTTCATCTGAAGAAACAGGACATATGCTCTCCATCTTCATGTCCTGAGCCCCTTAAGCCATGAAGAGCATTTTCACTCTAGACTCCAGAGTATGCAGATTTCCTTTCCTTCAAATTTTCCCTGAGGCAGAGTCAAGCTAAATTTTTTTTTCTACTTTGATTGATCACTTTGCTGCCAAAAAAGAAGGAAATAGAGTGAATGCCAAAAGTCCACAGAATAAGTATCAAATGGAATGATCCTATGTAATCTGATAAAGCAGCTGATTAACCAGACTGCTTTCAATGAGATCAATAGATCAAAAGAAAGGTCAGCTGTGTATCAAAAAAATCTGCCACAATCATCAAAGGAAAAGGCAATCTGTCCTGAAATTCAGGTGGTGTATGGGCTAGTAGATTTGTTTTGTCTTTTTTCTATTCTGCTACAAGGACAACACCCACATAGACTCAGAAAACAAGATTTGAGGGTCATGTGTCACCTGGGGCTGTGTGATCTAGATCATTGTAATGTTAATGATTTAGTTGGGTATTAAATTAAGAACATTATTTCTAAATTCTTGAAGAATTTGGTAAAAATTTTTATTAGCGATAAAAAAAATGCTTAGTAATATTCAGTAATTATAGCTTACATTTCTATAGATCTTTAAATTAACAAGACAATTCTTTCTGGACCCTTTACCACCTTACAAGGAAACTAAGGTTTTGAGAGGTCAAGTAAATAGTTACTTCAATTACTTAGTGGAAAAACTGGAATTAAAATCCTAGTCTTCTACCTTCTAGAAAATACTACAAATCATAAATGGAGATGATAAATGCAGGCAACTAACTGTCAGTTATCCATGGCAAACATTCAACTGTAGACTGCCTCCCCACTGTCACTGAACTGCTTCAGGGGCATCTGAAGGTCACAGTGAACCACAGTTTTAAAAATGTTTCTGATTCTACCTAGTGAAAACTAGAGAAAAGTGTCTACACCCTAAAAAGCAGTAATTGTAACAAGCCACTCATATATCGTTTATTCATTCTCTAATTTACCACGATTTTAGAATCATAAAATGTGGCAAATTTGAAGTTAAAAATCTGAGATAAAAAAACAAAAAAACCATAGTGTTTGAGCATATTTCAAATTACCAGTTTTCTTCAGCTTCCTCCTCCTGTAATTTTCTAGTTGGGGACATGACAAGGAAAGGGAGTATAAAAGCAAGGAAAAGAAAATATGGAAAATGGACAGGAAAAGAGGCAGTACACACGATCACTTACTAAGCTAGCAATTTGATCTGAAGCTTTAGCAAATTTAGTTTCCTTATCAGTTAGAATTCAGTATTTAACATCTGAAATGGGCTTCAGACATCATCCAGTGCAACAATTATGATGTAGGAACAGAAGAGTCTAACCCTCCTTTAGGGAGTCAGACAAAGAGCCTTAGCCCTTGCATTGCTTAGCATATTGCAACTACTCAAAAAAATGTTTACTCAGCTGAATTCTAAAGACTGTTTTGTTGTGCTGTATGTTCGTAGGGTTGTCCCTGTCAGGGATTGAACTGTGTCCCCCCAAAATGTGTGTCAACTTGGCTAGGTCATGATTCCCAATATTGTGTGTGATCATCTACCATTTTGTCACCTGATGCGATTTTTCTATGTGTTGTAAATCCTTCCTCTATGATGTTAATGAGGTGGGATTTGCAGCAGTTAATGTTAATGAGGCATGACTCAATCTACAAGATTAGGCTGTGTTTTAAGCCAATCTCTTTTGCGATATAAAGGACAGAGTGGAACAGAGAGACCGGGGAACCTTATACCAGCAAGAAAGCAGCACCAGGAGCAGAGCATCTCCTTTGGACTCAGGGTTCCTATGCAGAGAAGCTCCTAGATTAAGGGAAGACTGATGACAAGGACCTTCCTCCGGAGCCAACAGAGAGAGAAGTCTTTCTCCTGGAGCTGGCACCCCTAATTCAGACTTCTAGAATTCAGAATTGTCATATACTTTTAGTGGACTAGTCCTTTTATCAATGTATAAAAATATAACTCTTTGTCCTGGTTAATACTTTTCTCCTTGTATTCCATTTTATATAATATTAATATTTCACTCCAGTTCTCTTTTTGATTCCACTTGCTAGTATTTCCCATCCTCTCTTTTATTTTCAATCTTTTATTGTCAAGTCTTGAAAAAAACAGCAAATGGACAACTGATTACCCATTACTACCCTCTAGTGGTTACTCACAGTATATTTAAATACACATTCTTCTATTAATGTCAAAAATGAATCCAAATCTCTAAATAAAAGATCTTTAGCACACTTTTACTTCCATCATAATTATAAAATTAGCTCTGAAATAAATTTAAAACTGAACCGCTGCAAGGATTAAATGACTTTCCCAAAGTCACAACAATACGGTGAGATATTTCATTGACTAGATTACATGTCATCTAAATTTGGCTACGTAACAGGTGACCAAAGGAAAAAGTAAATTAGATTTTAAAAGCTAGCAATAAACAATACAAGAATATATCATGCCCTGAAATGACAACCTCACTAGATAAAGTTTTAATTTACAGTGACAAGCCAGATTGTTCCTTTACAATTTCAGGGACAAACAGTAGACGTATTGTACCCTGTTGAAGGCAAGTTTGTTTCTTTGCTAAAGGTTAAAAACCTGTAATTCACATTTGGTGAGACTAAATTCCCTAAGGCTGTATCTGAAAAAGATCAAAAGAGAGATACACATATATTCAATCAAGAATTAGAAAAATGTCTACCGGATGACAGATGGTTAATTTATTTTTTTAAGGACATTTATGTGGCTTTTGGTGAAGTGGCTGATTCTAGGCCTGAGGCAGGGGAAACACAAGCTGAGCCTGGAGCATTTGTGGTGCCAGAAAGGATGCACTCAAAAAAAGGATGGGGCTGGTCAAAAGAGCACCAGCACCAACCTGAAAGGGCTCATGATGGCCTAAACTGGAACAATCTGAGCAACAAAATAAATAACAATAGTATCGAATTCTAACCCAATAATAAACTAAACATCCATTACTGCATACTGAAATAAATAATTGAATAAATAAATAGGGGAGAAGGGACAGCTCTTTCTTATAGAAGATTTCTCATTAATAAATGTAAAAGGAGCAAGAGATATAGAAAATAAGTCTTAGAATACCATAGTAAATACAACTGCAGGCAAGATTCACTGATGGATACTAAAATTGGTGGGGACACAAGATATTTAAATATTCTAAAAGTATTTTCCCAAGATATTTTGAGGGGAAAATATTTAGTAACAATGAAGAAATCTGACAGATACTGCCTTAGTCAAGCGAGCAAGGGTACCATCACCCATAAGAAGTCATGTTGATATCACATGCACCCTAAGATAATGTGATCAAAGAACACATCACTCCTGTGGTATTCTTGCCAAAAATGCAGAGCCTCAATGTAATCATGAGAAAACACCAGACAAAACCAAAGTGAGGAAGAGTCTACAAAAAACTTACCAATATTCTTCAGAAGTGTCAAGATCATGAAGAGACAAGGAAAGTCTAAGAAACTATCACAGACTAGAAGAGATTAAGCAGGCAGGACAACTAAACGAAATGTGTGATCCTAGACTGAATCTTGGAACATCGAAAGGACATGAGTGAGAAAACTGGTAAAATCTGAATAGAGTTTGTATTTAGTTAGCAGTATTATACCAATGTTAATTTGTTGATTTTGATGATTGTTAAAGAGTTGTCTAAGATGCTAACATTAGGAGAAGCTGGCTGAAGTACACTGGAACTCTCTGTACTATTTTTCCGACTTCTCTATAATCTAAAATTTTTCAAAATAAAAGTTTACATACGAAGCAATGGACTAAGTGTTACATAGATTATCTCTTTAATTCTTCCAACAACCCTGCAAAATTTGTGGGATCATCCCTATTTTACAGGCTGGGAAATTGAGACTGGGAGAGATTAAGTGAAATGCTCAAATGCACACGGTAAGATGCTGCGTCAGGACAGAAGTCTTGTCATGACTGGCTCAAAATCAGTGTTTTCCTACCATGTCATGATGAGCACATGCATATACATTTACCCACCCAGGAAACAGAGGTGAACTTTTCTGAAACTAGATTCAAATTTTACAGTGGCAGCAATGCCATCTCATGCAGAGGCTGTTTTTAGAAACTAATGGCAACTTTCAATTTGCTTAAGCATGCAGTAATGGGTAAACAAAAAAAGGTTTCTTTCTTATAATAATAAAGGACAATTTATTATGTATTTAAGTGAAGGAACTTTAATTTACTGTGACATTAACCACGTCTTACAGAACTGCACAAATTACAACACTCCGCCACGCTTCCCAGTGAGAAATATAAAGAAAAGAAAGGTTATTTTGGAACAAGGGCCATTCAACTTCAACAGGCTCAAGTGTTTTATTATATAGTTCAAAGGCATCTAGTACAGAAAAATTGTGAATTTTCAGATCTGTCTTATATGTTTATCTTCTTGAACATTGTACCACTTACCCATATAACCAGCAAATAAATATTATTTAATACCAAGGAAAAACATATCAAATCCCAAAGAAACAGCTAAGAAATAACATGTCCTTGACAGAAGAGAAACACCATTTTTTTCCCCTTTAGAGATATGTTACTCACGGGCACCACAGTAATGATGTTACAGCATCTTATGAATTATGATAACGAATCAGAATTAAAGTTTCATAACAAAGTGGCTGTTTTCTTATAACCAAATGTAACTGAATTAAATTATTGATGGGTTGTGTTCTCAGCAATGCAGGAAGAAGGCTCTACCAAGGGAGGGCTATGTAAACTTCACTGTATGGCTTCAGGTTATCTGTTTGCTTCTCAGCTTCAATGTGATTTCTCATTAAGAAACTGAATTTATTTTGCTACATTACTCTTTTGAATAAACTACACACTGGGGACATGCTAACAAAAAAGATCATAAGGCAAACCAGAAAAATGTTTTTTATTTTCCCCCAATTCCACCAGACTAATAATATAACATTTTTAAATGCTATAAGATATTTTAAGTAGCCTAACAAATCTCTTATATATCCACTCATAGGAATTTAATCTAAAACTTAATTTATCAATGATATAATAACCAGGGTCGGAAGAATAGCTGGGGAGAACAATCTGCCCTCTGCACAAAGACTAAATCAGATGGTTTGTAGTCCACAGTACTTAAGAAAACAAAACAGAATCAAACAAAAGCATGCAGATTGCATTAAACTATGAATAAGGAAATTATTTATATTTTATATAGCAATTCTTGCCCCTAAGGAGTGAATTTTCAAACCACTTGGTAATTATTATCTCGTTTATTTCACAACATCATTGAAGTATGTAGGTATAGTTAACTTATTGGTACTTGCTGATGAACACCTGAGCAACGGAGTTCCTCAGTAGGAAATGTAAAACTCCAATCTAGCTCTGTTGATTCCCTATTCAGAGCTCATTCACTGAATCACAACAATTCTTGGGTATTTACCATGTGTAGTAAAGGATACAGAATAGCTCGTCACAATGTAGTATTGTTGTTGTTAGGTGCCATCAAGTCAGTTCCAACTCACACCGACCCTATGTACAAAGAACAAACCCTGCCAGGTCCTGCGTCATCCTCACAATCGCTGCTATGCTTGAGCCCATTGTTGCAGCTACTTTGTAAATCCATCTCATTGAGGGTCTTCTCTTTCGCTAACCCTCTGCTTTACCAAGCATGATATCCTTCTCCAGGTACTGTTCCCTCCTGATAGCATGTCCAAAGTACATGAGACAAAGTTTCACCATCCCCGCTTCTAAGGAGCAAGCAAATACATCACAGCTGTGTTTAGCAGTCTACCTGACCCCACTTTCATGTCTGGGTACTTTTAAAATTCAATAGATAAAAATCACAATTGGGCGCTATAGAAATTATTCTTATTTATTGGATTTTCATTGTGATAAGATGATAGATGCATAGAGATAGATAATCAGACAGACAGGAAAAAAGTACATAGGCAGGGGGAGGGTAGAAATAGGAGAGAGGAAGGGAGGGAGAAAGGGATGAAGGGGGAGATAAAGACAGATATCTTGGGCTAGGTCATATATTCGTGGTCCTTCTAGCCCTGATTTTTATCTACAAGGCAAGTAAAATTTAGGTGTATTGCCCATCCACCAGGAGCTTGGTTTTGGACATGTTATGTTTGAGAAGCATATTAGGCATCCAAGTGGAGATGTAGAGTAGGCAGCTGGACAAATGAGTCTGGAGTAAGGAGAGAGGTCTGGGCTGGAGACCAGAATGCAAACCTCATGAAAACCGGAGTATTTATTTATTGGTCTGTTTTGTTAACTTATATGTCCTTAACATCTACAATAATGCCTGACCCATAGTAGGAGATCTATAAATATTAGATGAGACCACAGTGGACTGTCATGACATTACACTATTTCTGAACTACATAAATAGCAATTTCGTTTGGTTCCACCTAATGGCAGTTGAATGAATGGTAAACTATAATTTTACATTTCACAGATTGTCCCCTGGGCCTGAGCCAGAAAAACTGCCACCTTTCTAGAAAAAGATTAGCGCAGAGTTTCCCTTTTGTTTAACAAGGAAAGCTATTGCTGAAATAAGAACTCTTAGTATACATTAATTCAAACTTAACAAATTAAATGGTAAGGTAGTAAAAAAAAAGAAAGCTGTGGAGATCTGTGCAAATCTAATCATGGCACTCTGGTATGACAACTTCTAAAATCACAAGTCTACTATCCCACTTAATATGTGGATTAATCTTCTTTAAAATCCAAAAGCTGCCTCTAGTGTCCTACATAGCACACAAATGAGCAGAATGGTAATGAGGAAAATGACACACATAAAATTACAGAAATAATAATATTCTGATGTACAACTTTAAAGAGTAATTTGTTGATTACTAATAACCCCTAAATCAAGTTGATATATATTTACTTGTTTTTAAAGAAATAAAAGCACAATACCACTTTTACAACTTTAGTAGCAGAAAATGAAAAACGTTTCACCAAGCAGCTACATTAGATGATTTATATAAATGCTGAATAATGTGTTTTATCTGATAATACTAAAACAATTCACATTTCATAAAACTTGCCGCACTGACTTGTGTTAAGCAATGAAGGTTCCCCATCTTGCAGTTTAGGTTTCTCTTTCTTAGCTGTATTAAATCTGATGTGGACAGTGAACTGTGATAGCAGGGACTTCTCTATATTCCCTTAAATCTCTCTGCCTTATGTCCCCTATCCTTGATAGTGAGGATCTTCACAAATTGTAAATTAAATTCCATCAGTATGCACATAAAACTTCATATAAATGTATAATGAACTGTTAAATCCCAATTCCTGAAAGGTTCAGAGGATCATTATCTACTCTTCCCTTCTGTTATGAAAACATCACATCCCACAAACCTGCAAAATTAAGCTACCTGACCAACACGCACAAGCTGTTTAGCTCCTAAATTGAGGTGACAAAATGTGCAAAGGAAAGTCACCTTAATTCCACTATGGGGAAAAAAATGCACTAAAACCCATCTCTTTCACCTGAGTATTCATTCAATATTGAAACAAGTAATCTCAAATTCCATGGTTTTGGCTGCTGCTCAACCCTATTCCATTCAACTGCGGACTGAACAAAGCAAAATAAAAAAGAGCTTTAATCTGTCTTTTCTTCACTTTTTGCTATACTACTGACAGCATCTTGTTCATTAATTAAAGTTTTTTTTTTTTTTCCTTAAAGAAATAGACTGTGGAATGCTATATGGACACTGAAGGAAGGTGGCAAAAAATAAAAGGCACAGTTTTAAAAACCAGGGACTACATACGGGGTTTTTTAAATTCTATTTAAAGAGGCAAAATATTCACAAATGATGAAACTATTTCAGAGAAACATTTCAACAAATATTAAATGAGCTGGTAAGAATTTAGCATATATAGGGGTTGACGCAAAGGCAAATTTTTGGTTTTGTGAGCCTGACTTTTGTTGTGTTTCTTACATGAGAAGAGAAGGCATTCACCGCTATTTTTGCTCTAATAAAGCAGGGTTGGGAGATCATGGGGAAAAAAAGATGATACTTATTCATTATCTTATTGATACGTAGGGATTTTTGCTTTGATAATAATTTAAAGACTATGTGTCATTTCTAGTTTTGCCACCTTAAAATAACGCAACAACATTCTAAGTTTATGCAAAATCTTTTGACAGGAATGACAGCTGTTCTAAAGGGAAATGACTGAAAGGTAAAAAGATGGGAAAATGCTTTTCATGTATTTTTTATTTGGGTTTTTGATACCTCAGTACAAGAGAACTAGGAGAACACAGGCATTCTTTATTGTTTTATCATTATGTAAATCAAATAATTTTCTTTTCCAATAAAATTCTATGGATAAATTGCCAACGTGCATATCTTGGGGGCAAAAAATTTATAGAAATGATACAAGTTTGATAGTAACTTCAATAAGAAAATGTTCCTCGGCTTTATAACCTGAAGATTAAGAAACTTTGTATACTTTTCTGCAGTCTCACACTAAAAACTGAGGACCAGTGGGAACCATATGTTCTCATCACTCAATTTGTGATTCCAAAACTTAAACGACAATAACCTTGAATTCATTTTCCAACAGTTTTTAGATGACTTTCTGGGAAAGAAAAGTTAGTTTCTAACCATAATAAAACAGTGATCATTTATTGAGAGCTTACTTTGTTTGAAGCACTGTTTTATATATATCATTACTGCTTATATATTTTATTTTGCTTAAGTCCTGACAATACCATGAAAAGGGCTTCAGTCCTATTTTACAGATAAGGAAACTGAGTACGAGAGGAAAAAAGCAACTCGCTCAACAAAGGCTGCACACCCAGTCAGTCAGTGGTGAAACTGAGAAGTGAATTCAGGTCTAAGTAACTCTAAAGCACCTGCTCTGAAAGATACTACTTTTTTTAAATCAAATAATGTGTTACAAATCTGAAATATAAAGTTTAAGAAGCATATAATATTATTTCCAAATTATGATTATTTCTCCAAGGTTGCCAGATTGAAAAGGAGACATCATAGTCACTTATTGTCTGTTGTTGCTGTTAGTTGCCTTCGAGTCAATTCTGACTCATGGCAACCCCATGTGTGCAGAGTAGAACTACTACATAGGGTTTTCAAGGCTTTGTGTGACCTTCCAGAAGCAGATTGCCAGGACTGTCTTCCGAGGCACCACTGGGTGGGTTCAAACCATCAGTCTTTTGACTAGTAATTATACTACTTGATCTGAAATGTACATTGTACACAGCAAGAATAATTATGACAAAAGTTGTCTGCTTAGTTATAAAATTAAATCCACTATATATAAGAAGTTAAATCAATTTTGCTAACAGAAAACACCTACAATATTTTTACAACATTCTGCAAAACTGTCAAGAGATCTGACATTCTGAGAGCATAAGTAGCTATTGTAAACTATAAAATATGAAATACAGACAATGGTGGCACATCTAGCTCTTATCACATAGAGCAAGATATTTTATTCTTGAACAAAAATATCTAAGCTTAATTCTAATCATGCAATTTAATTACTGAAAATCTATTGAATGGCGTGGCTTACTTACCCCCAACCCAACTGCGGTTTTACGGGCACAAGGCTGACCGGAAACATTTAACAGTTCATCTAGGACATCCTGGAAAGCCATTTCATATCTTTTCATTAGAATCCCCAGAAAGGAATCCATCCTTTCATTATTAAGTACCTAAATATTTTACAACACTTACAATGAGATAAATTATCTCAATGTTAGAAAAACAATGCTGTTTACAAGTACCAAAAGAAAGCCAGCAGAATATATATACAGAATTGTGATAGCCAGGATTATTGGCAGTGAGTGGGAAAATACAATCAAGTTCATGAATTAGAGACATTTGTTAATTAGGCAATCATAAAAGATAATAAGATACTATTTCTCATGCTACAAAACTAGCAAGGGACCAAAGCTAAAGTTGAAACAAGGCATTTGGCTTTTATTATAAATCTGTATAAAACATCAGAATAAAAAAAGGCTTATGCCCAGCTCTTTCACATCAGTTAACTTTGATTCCTAACATTTTCCCAGACAAGTGTTTCCATTACCTTTCTTAAAGATGTCGCCACAGCTCAGCAGCTGCCATGACGAGTTAATAAACTAAAAAGATGGTTTCTCATGTACACACAATTCTTTTCCACATCCACAAGGAAATAATGGGCAAGAATAACTAACAGTTAACTAAAGCAAAGAGTGAGAAACGAAATGAGAGCTGGAGCTTTATGAATTCATCCTGGAATTTACAGGCAGAATATGAATTTTGATATATAAGGTTTTTTCATTTAATTATACTTTTACTTCCACAGCTTTATGTTCATATTCAATTTAAAAGAAAAAAAGTCTGAGCAATGAACACAGTAAATGACGGCATTCAGGAAGAAAGGAAAGATCTTAGGTACAAATGTAATCTAGGCTTAGAACTTCCTTACTTATCATAGTTACCAATGTTTTGATTTCAAGAAACATCAATATTATTTAATTTTGCAACACTGACTTTTCATTAATCCTGTTACCTTAAAAAAGAACATTATTAAAAACTGACACTCTCCACAAATGCCACATATTGTTAATATTTACAACTTCCTCCTATCAAAAGGGCTCATTCATTTTCTTTCACATTAATATGCACAAAATGAGTATTTGTTAACTACCAATAACATTTTTAAAGCAAAAGACAAAAACAATAAGAGGTACCATGCACAGAGTACCTACACGTGCCCTGCAGTGTGCTAGGCACTCAACAGACATTATCATTGCTCCTCACAAGAAGCCATGCAAAGTAGGAATTATTATTCGCACATATAGACAAGGGCACAAGATAGGTGTTGATAAGGTTAGATATCTTGACCAAGGTCATAAAATGGACCAAGCCAAACCATAATGTCTAGACCCAAACAATCATCACCGTGCTCTCTCAACCAAATAGCTCATCCGAGCTTTGGTATAATAGCAATCTTCACTACAGAAAGAATTTTCACTTTCAGGAAACTTATTCAACCCTTGATCCTCACAAAAAAGCAGGTATTATTTCCTTCTTTTAACGGGGGAGAAAACAGAGGCTCAAAGAGACTAAATGGCTTTTCAGAGCTGCCAAGGCAGATGCGAGAGCACTTGGTCTGTGGTCTTTACCCTTCAGGTCCAATGCTCTTTCCAATACTCCAGACTTGCCAGTATGTATCTGTCAAGTACTTGGACAGGAAAACCACCCTGAAGACTTGGATAGCTCTCCAGTCTTCACATTTATCACATACTTGTTTACTATTTTTATTATTCCTTTAGTATCTCTGTAAGAAGAGAATTTTATATACATTTTCCTTTATTTGAAAATCAAAACTGTTAAAATAGAAAAGCTACAATTGCTGCCTCTAACTTTATTTTCTTCTATCAGAACTTTCTACAATTGTGTTTCGTTCGCAAATACAGAAATTCTGGGACATGCAGTGAACAAATAATACTGAAAAACTGGTTCAAGGGAATAATCAGTGTTTTCTTTCATAAAATATTAACACAAAGGCCTGCAAACCTGCAGTCTGCACACAGTATCTCTTCCTACCTCAGAGCAGGTGATGTAATTTCACATAAATAATGAGGAGAAAAGATTGGTAAATGAATGTTTGGGATCTTTACAATTACAAAACCAAGTTCCTCAATACACTTAGGTCACAATAAAATAAATCACATTAATGGTCATAGACAAAAACACTCGCCTACCTACACATCTAGAAACTAGACTAACTGCACCCATTCTGATTCACGTAGCCAAATACAAAGCACTTTTGCATACTCGAGGGAAAATTTTTAAATGATGTACAGCATACTTATAACACAACTGTCCTTCTGAATATGGCTCAAAAGGTACTTGACAACTCAGGAAATAAATAGCAAAAAGCCTTTTATAAAATTGTACAACAAATCTGAAGACATAGCTATGAACAAACAGGAATAGTTTATTATTAAACAAAATGCACACACATACTTTCAACCAAGTCTTGAAATATCAACCATGAGAATACAATATAAAATGATAAAGCTACAAGTAGACTTCACTGTAGTACGCTGGGAAAAATATATTATGATTTCCTTTGCTTCATAAACGGATGAAAAATATTCTGCTAAAAGAATCTTTTAAAATATGTCTAAAGAAATCCACACAAGTACAGCTAAGGTATGATTATAAATAGAATTTAAATGAAGTGATGCCATCTATAATTCTAGCAAGTATGTAATGGAAAATGAGAAAGAAAAGGCAGAGGGCATTTTGCTTTTCCCACATACCACACAATAAAGTATCCTATGTCCTGTTGAAAATATGACAATACATTTGACAGCTTTTCCTACTGCGCCTGGGAAAAGCTTTAAGATGCTAAGGAGAAGTATTCAAACATAAAAAAGAAATTCAAACAAAAAAATCTAAAATGCAAAACAATCAGATTACATATCACTTTTCAACCACAATACAATTTCACTAAATAACAAATCCTATGTATGTAATTAAAAATTTAAAACAATCATTTTCTGCAGCTATTATAGAAATGCAACTGTTATAGAAATGCAGCACTCACAGCTTTCATTCTTCAGATTCAAGTTATTTCTTATGCTTTCATATAAGATCACCCTAATACAGACCTACCACCACTTTTAGCATCAGCAGAAAACACAGTACTGTTTTCCTAACAATTACTACATTATTTCCAGACTTCAGTTTGGATTGCTGGTAGAATTAAAGGTGTAGCTATGGAACAGTTTCTATTTCTGGAAAGCTAAATGGTATTGAATACTTACTATGTACAAAGCATTGTTCTAGGTACTTTCCATGTACTAACTTTATTTAATCCTCACAACAACCCTTGAACACGTATTACTAGGATCTTTATTTATACAGATGAGAAAACAAGCACAGAAAGATGATTAGTACACCAAAGGTCATACAGCTGTTAAGTAGTAGGACAGGACTTTGAATATAAGCAATTTGATTCCCATGCACTCAACTACTCTGAAAAATTATCTCTGCAGTTTATTAGATAAAGCTACTTACTATTTCCTAAATTGATTCAAGAAAAAAAAAAAAATACAAAAATAGAGAGAGGAAAGGAAATGATCCTAAATTCCCCCTCCCTTGCCTTTTAACCTCTGAAGCTATACAGCAACAAAAAGGAACTTGTTGTGATGTTAGTTCACTGACTCCCATTGGTACTGCATTTGAAATAACTAGAATTAGTCTCAGAAACTTGGGTGTGATTCCAAGCTATGCAGGTTACTAGGTTTGTGTCTTTAGGCAATTCATTTAACTTTTTGAGACTCATTCCCAATCTATAAAGTGGGATTCAAAAATATTGGCTTCCTTATGAATTGCATTTTTGAATAACCAAATACCCAAGATGATGAGGAAAAGTTCTTTACAGAAGAATTCCAGCTAATACATGTAGATGGAATAATATAAGTAAAAAGAAATTAATCGATTTGGGAAAGATCAATGTATAAAACAATAGATGAAACGTTGATGGGGAACTCTATAAAGGAGAGTTCAGGCTACTGCTACCTAACAGGCCGCCAGATGTGACAGAACATGAAAAAACAAAGTTTCACTTAATGAAGGATTCTTGCCGAAAATGTTGAATTTGAATCTAACAAGTCTTTAGACCTTATTTCTATTTATAGGACAAATGAAAAATAGGGGAACAAATTAAATAACACCACAAGGAAGTACCAAACAAATTCAGAATGTAAAACATTCTATACAACTGGCTCAATTTCTTCAACAAGCTAATGGAATAAAAACAAGCAAATAAACAAAATGGAACAGAAAAAAAAAAAGGTAGGTGGGTAAGGGATTACTAATAGAGGTTTATGAGACAACAGCCAAATGTGGATCCCGATTCAAACAAACCAGCCTATAAAAAACATATTTTAGGCAACTGGGGAAACTTCAACATGGCCTGTATATTAGATGTTATGAAAAAATTATCGCTAATTCTGCCAAGAAAGGTAAGATAATGATATTGTGGTTATTTAAGAAAATGTCTCTGATTTTTAGATACATACTAAAGTATATAGAGGGTCACATAACGTAGTGTCTAGAACTTGTTTTAAAACACGTCAGCTAAAATATAAAGAATAAAAAAGGAATACATAAAACAAATGTGAAAAAATACCAGTAACTGCTGAATATGGTAACAGGTATATGGGGATTTGTTTCTATGTTTGAAATTCTTTATAACGGAAAAATTTTAAGAAGTATTTTCTCTACCTATTTCATAAACTTGTGGCAATCCTGACAAAAAGTGTATAAAAGCAGCTGAAACACATAGCAGGCACTTGATGAATGTTAGTTTGAAAAATGAATAAGGAAAAAAATTAAGGACTACATGCTCTAAATCAGGGTTTCAAAACTACAGCCCACACACCAAATCTAGATAGTTGCTTGTTTCTTTAAATAATAACACAGCTGCGTCCACTCATATAGCTATTGTCTGTAGTTGCTTTGTCCCTACAACAGGAGAGTAAGTGCAACAGAAACCACATCGCCTACCAAGCCAGAAATATTTACTACGTGGCCCTGTAAAGGAAATGTGCTCACTCCTGTTCTGAATTCTGCATTTTTAATTGTTTCTTTGAGAGCAAAGTTAGCCTCAAAAGATTTTCATGACTTTTTTTTTTTTGCCTTGTTTTTTCACTAAGGATTTTCTCTAACTTCTCATAAATAAAAACAAAACCCCCCACAAAAGTAGGGCTTAGGTAGTTTCATAATTCTTTCCCTTAAGTGAATAAATCATTTCATAGCTTGAAGGTAGTTACTTTTCTGCTAAATCTAGAAGCCTAAAATGACAGATAAACAAACAAGCCAAAAAAAGCAGAGGTTAAAAAAAAAAAATTATAATTTCTTCTTCTTATTATTACTTTACTTCAATTTTCCTGGTTTAATAAAATAGCTCAAGGGAAACAATATATTACATATTTCAACACATTACAACCAAGCAGGTGTTTTTTATTTGGGAAGGAAGGAAGGAAGGAAAGAAGAAGGGAGGAAGGGAAGGAAGGGAGGGACACACTCATACCAGACTGGAATTTCCCCTATATGAATCTAGCAAAGAATGCTTTATACCCATGGGCCATTTTTTCAAACTATAAACTTCTGTATGTTTTGGATTAATAGTTTAAACACCTTCTTGGCAGCCTTCAACATAGCTTACATAACCTTTGGGTACACCCATGAGGTGATTAGTAATTTAAGGCCTGAGAAAATCAGTTTCAGAGGGAAATACACAGAGACACGAATGAGTTTAATATGCAAGAACACTGGCTAAAGGGCATAATTAAAACTACATCACTCCTTTAAATCTACATAATTATGTCCCAAAGACATTCTCATTAGTATCTTTTACTTTGCCACTAAACCAGAAAGGGCCCCAGGTCTACACACTCAGGAAATAAATATGAAATAAAAGAAAGTTAAGGCATATACAAGTCAAATAAAAAGCTTCCAAAATCCAATGACTGAACTTTCCTTTTTTAAGTCATGTATAAAATCCACCAGTCAACCCTCACTGCTAATGAGTCCACAATAAAGTACACTACCATAATATCCGTAGGTGACCTGATGCTCTGAATTTCAGAGAGAGAAATAACCTAAAAGGTTTAATAAGCTCTTCTCAATTCTAGAAGAGAGAAACTGCTTTTTCTGACAATAACTCAAATGGAAATCTCTACTAACCAAAACTTCCTTTACTATGTGTGATGGTTAATGCTAAGTGTCAACTTGACTAGGCCATGATTCTCAGTATCACATAATTATCTTCCATTCTGTGATCTTATGTAAGAAGAGATTCCTCAGGGGTGTTGCCTGCATCCAATATATACGGAAGTTCTGGCAAAACTCTCTTTCTCTTGATCCTGCATCTGACTCATCATCAGCTGATCTCTAGTTCTTGGGACGTGAGCCAGCAGCCTGCTGTCTGCCCTGAAGATTTTGGAATTCACCACCTCCTGCAGCCCCGTAAGCCAGCAGCCTGCCCAGCCTAAGATATTTGGTGCCAAGAGTGGTTCTACAGGAATGATACCGTAAGGATGAGTTTTCTGAGTTGGTTCTAAAGTCTGGCTAGTCTTAAAGGCACTGATAACTCTACCTCCAGTAGTAAAGAGGGCAGTGCTAATTCATGGCATGAGGTAGCAATAGAAATACGCAAAATATCACCACAACCGGATCAAATATTTGTGAGAAACAAGGCTCTCGGTGATTACATATTTGATAACTTTCTACAATTTCATCAGAATGAGAAGTATAAGAAAGCTGGTTGGTTACTCCTATTTTCTCTAGACAAAGTTGTGAAAGAAAGGGATAAGCTCAAAGATTCAGAGTCGCAGCTCAAGCACTGCACACAAGACCTGAAAGTTGCCACTTGTTCCCTGAAACAAAGCCTTATTTATTGTAGTAACAGAACTGATACTGCCAAAAATCAAACCCAGAGTCCTATCATAAGAGTGGATGAATTACAACAAAAGTTGAATTCTCAATCTCGAGTGGTGTCTAAAATTAAGGTGATGGCATTGAATGGGAAGAAATAGAATCCTGAAACTTGAGATGGGGACATATGGGCAGATAATCAGGAAGATGGGGACATTGAACCCCTAAATTCCACTGAATCAGTCCTGCCAACAGAACCAGCCCCCTTACTCCCATCTGAAGAGAGTATTCCATCTGTCTGCTTAGCAGGGCTCCTCAGTAAAACCATCACCCCTTCCATGCCCATCTGATGAGATTAACTCAGCTTTGCCTGAAAAGTCTTTGTCTGAGATATCACCTGAGGCAGATTCCTTACAAAACATTGCTGAATATCCCCAGGACCCACCCCCAATGCCCATTTATGCTTCTAGACCTGTAATGGGACTTAAGTCCCAGCAAGACCCAAGAGGTGAAGTACAAAGTATGACTCAGGAGGAGGTATACAACACTCCAAATGAACTGCTTGATTTTTCTAATATACACAAACAGAAATCTGGGGAATATGTGTGCAAATGGCTATTAAGGGTGCAGAATAATAAGTACAAGGATCAGTCTGAATTTATTGATATGGGCCCACTAAGCACAGATTCTTTATTCAATATTTCAGCTCAGGTGGTTAGAAAAGGATCTAACAGTTTATTTGGTTTGTTCACTGAAGCATGGATTAAGTGGTGGCCTACACTAAATCAAGCTGAAATGTCAGACTTGTCTTGGTATACTGTAGAAAAAAGCATTCAAAGGCTTAGGGAAACTGGCATGTTAGAGCGGATTTACCAGGTTGGACCCAGCTGGGTGGCAATACTTTGCAGGGCTGGGACAGTGTTCTCCTGGAGGCTGTATATGCTCTCAACCAGCATCCAATATATGGTGGTGTTTCTCTCAGAGCCAGGATTCACGGGTCCAGGAATCAAGGGGTAGAAATGGGAGTGGCACCACTCACTATTACCCCTAGTGACCCACTCGCAAAATTTTTGCTTCCTTATGCTCTGCAGGTCTAGAAGTCTTAGTACCAAAAGGACGAATGCTCCCACCTGGAGACACATCACTGATTCCACTAAACTGGAAGCTAAGAATGCCATCTGGACACTTTGGACTCCTTACACCTCTAGATCAACAGGCAAAGAAGGCAGTTACCATATTGGCTGGTGTGATTGATTCTGTTTGCCAAAGAGAAATCAGATTGATATTACGTAAATAGAGGTAAAGAACAGTATGTCTGGAGGCATCTCTTAGTACTACCATGTCCTGTGATTAAAGTCAATGGAAAACTACAGCAACCCAATTCTCACATGAATACTAATGGCCCAGACCCTTCAGGAATGAAGGTTTCGGTCACCCCAAAAGGCAAAGAACTATGACCATGGTGCTTTCTGAAGGCAAAGGGAATACAGAATGGATGGTGAAAGAAGGTAGTTCTAAATACCAGTTGCGTCCGTGTGACCAGTTGCAGAAACGAGGATTATAATTGTTACAAGTATTTCTTCCCTGTTTTATTACACATGTATGTGTACATACACACATACACATACATACATACATATATATGGAGCCCTGGTGGTGCAGTGGTTAAGAGCAAAAGGTTGGTAGTCTGAATCCATCAGCCGCTCCTTGGAAACCCTATGGGGCTGTTCTACTCTGTTCTACAGGGTCACTATGAGTCAGAATCGACTCAACAGCAATGGGACTGGAATATATATACACATTTTTGTTTTCTTACCTCTCTCATTACTTATAAGATGTAAATGGGCTACTACATTTTTAATTGTACACGTTAGTTGTATCATGTTAGGTGCAAGTATGACTTTACAACTGCCTTTATTTAGAGATTATGTACGGTTTAAGGAAATGTATACAGGTGCCAAGCTGACAAGGGGTGGACTGTGATGGTTAATGTTATGTGTCAACTTGGCTAGGCCATGATTCTCAGTATTCTGTAATGATCCTCCATTTTGTGATCTGATGTAAGGGGAGTTTCCTTGGGGGTGTGACCTGCATTCAATATATGTGGTATGTTCTGGCAAACTCTGTCTCTCTCTCTCTTGATCTTGCAACCAACTTGTCATCATCTGACCTCTGGTTCTTGGTACATGAGCCAGCAGCCTGCCACCTGACCTGCAGATTTTGGGTCTGTCAGCCCCTGCAACCACATGAGTCAGAAGAAGCTGCCAGCCTGATGCCTGACCCATAGATTTGGGAACTGTCAGCCTCCACAACTGTGCAAGCCATTTCCTTGAAATAAATCTGTGTGTGTGTGTGTGTATATACACACACACACACACACACACACATATATACATGCTTCACTGGTTTTGCTTCTCTAGAGTACCCAGCCTATGCAATAATAATTGATGTTCCTAATGATCAGTCTGAAGCAGTTCCATATTCTGAAGTTCATTCTAAATCATCAAAAAGATAAATGATGTTCAGTATATTTTTGGTAGTGAGTGTACCTCATTATAATCTCATTATTTTAAGAGTAGTAATATGTTTAGGATATACAGGGTAACTGTCCATCAAGAGGCTGTTCTACTCCAATTCAGACATTCACAGAGGTCATACTGAAAAGCTCTTATATCATGATCAATTGATGATACATGGAATGAAAAATCACCTCCCAATATTTACACCATGAAACTCTAAAGGGTATTAGAGATTCTGTTTAAGGACTTGAAGGGATTTAAAACCCCTTTTTAGGCAAAATATTGGCCCAAACAGTAATCTTACTTCCAACTGCTTCTATTATCACTGATAAATCTTCTAAGGCAGAAACTGAGAGAGCAGTTAGGAAGTTGTTTCAACAATCCACATAAGAGATGGTGGTGGTATGGACCAGAGTTGTTGCAGTAGAGATGGTGAGAAGTGACACACTTTAAAGGTAGAGCCGATAGGATTTGCTCACAGACCAGGTATAAGAGAAAGATGAAGTCAAAGATTACATATATTTAGGTTTTTATCCTGAGCAATTAAAAAAGGAGAATTAACTAAGATGGGCAAGACTGTAGGAGGAGCTGGTTTGGGGTATGCTAGAGTCGCTATGAGTCGGGATGGACTCGATGGCAACGGGTTTGGTTTTTTTTTTTTTTTTTGATGGATCAGGAGCTTAGTTTTCATCTCATTAAGTTTGAGATACCTTATAAACATTATGGTGCAGAATCTAGATTATAAGTAGGCAGTTGGATATTTGGGTCTACAGCTCTGGGAGAAGTCTAGGCTAGAGATAAAATTTAGGAGTCAGCAGTTTATAGATAGTATTTAAAGCCATAAAACAGGATAAGATCACCGAGGGAGTGAGTGTGGATATAAAAAAGGAAACAAACAAGCTGTGTCCTGGGGCACTAAACTCTCTAAACAGAATATAATACTGCCTTAAAGCAAATCAGACCCGTTGCCTTGGAGTCAATTCCGACTCCTAGTGACCGTTTTAAGACAGAGTAGAACTGTTCCATAGACTTTCCAAGGCTGTAATCTTTATGAAAGCAGACTGCCACATCTTCCTCCCACGGAACAGCTGGTGGGTTCAAACTACAGACCTTTCCGTTAGCAGCCAAACGCTTGACCACTGTGCCACTAGTGCTCCTTAATACTGCCTTAGGGATGTTGAATATCTGTGACATTCATGTTGTCTAGAATTTATCTAATCAAAGTACCCCATAAACCTTTGTGAACCAGTCCTTCAACTTTTGATCAAAGGATAAATACCTTGATGCAACTGGAGAAAGACAGTTATTGTGACATAAACCAGGTAGGACACAGAGCTGAGTAGGTCTTCGGATACTATTTTTAGAAAGACAAAATTGCTTCATGTGAGAAGTACAAAGTACAAAGTAAAGCCAAGGAAAGACTGTGCAAGTGTTCACTAGAATAAGTAAAACACTGAAGTCAGGGTGGTCAACAATTCTAGTCTGACGATGGCACAATGCTGAAGGGTGACACAAGTGATTCTGCAAAGACAACTTCCACAGATTCAACTTAAAATCTTCAAGCATGCCTCCCAAAAGTCAAGTATCCCAAAATGTGTGACAAACAAAAAATCTGAGAGGCACTGATCTAAATCTTTTTTTATCCACTCAGAGCCAAAACGATACTTTTTAAATGGCTACTTAAAAGTTAGCTTTTTGGCATTCATTAGAAAATTCAACTCTGGATAGATTTCAGCTCAGCACTCACTACTTTCTTTGACCATCTGACATTTTAAAGGAAAAGCAAAACAGATGTAGCAGGTAACTATTCATTTAGATTTTCTAACCTCTCTCTCTGAATTAAGTAAGATCACTGGACAGCAATGAAACCAGCCTGTAATTTCTCAGCATCCAGCAGGAATACTTTCACCGAGATTTAATAACACGCTCTCTGCTTTTACAGAGGTACAATATAAGACTCATCTATTTAAGTAATAATTCTGTGTCTTTAGCCAAATCATGGTATAAAAGGTCCTCCATTATTACAAACAGGCTTTATATAAACATTTCATGCATCATAAATTACTCATGCAATCCCAATAGTATATGTCCAAATCCTACCATCTTTCAGGGTTCAATTCAAGTATCAATTTCTCCATGAAGGCCTGAGTCTCCTAGGTGAAAGGAGTCTCTCACTCCTGAACTCCCACTCTCACTGTACTTATTATCACTTGCTATCTCATATTAAATCAGAACTAAGGGTAGGGCATTTTATTGAAAATGTACTGTATAATGGGCATACTAAAAGTATTATCATATGTAATCCTCGTAACAACTCCATCATTAACCCCAGTTGAGAGGAATGAGAAAAGTAAAGTTGAGAAAGGCTGACTTATCCAAAGTCACATGGCTAATAATTGGTAGCTGAGGTCGAAGCTCTGGTCTGATTCCAAAGTCCACATTCTCCCCACCATGCCACACTGCGTTCTAAAACAAGCTGAGCTACTCTGTTCAGAAGGCTAGTGTTTTATTTATTCAGTTACAACATAATAAAGATTTTCAAGTATCCAATAAATGTTACTTAAATTTAAACCTCAAAAAATATGGTCTCTGGCTCTCAAAGAGTTTATGATTAATCGGAAGGTAATTCAACAATTGTATTATAATTAAAAACCTGTTGCCATCGAGTCAATTCTGACTCATAGCAACCCTATAGGACAAAGTAGAACTGCCCCATACGGTTTCTAAGGAGCGTCTGGTGGATTCCAACTGCCGACCTTTTGGTTAGCAGCCGTAGCTCTTAACCACTATGCCCCCAGGGTTTCTGTATTATAATTAGGTAGAAGTTTTATCAGTCTAGTATAGACGATGCTCCTCCTTAAGGTCAGGAGTATGTCTTAATGTGTATTTTTTTCACTCATCACCCTTAAAACACTGGTGTATATATAGAGTTTAATTAATACGAATATGTAAGCTCTTCTAGTCTAATAAAATTATACTTGTTTCCAAAAATGAGGATCATAGAATTTTTTTTCCCCTTAGCTAAATTTAGGCCCCCAGTAGTTAGCTGGGTGCATCAAAATGCCTATTTCTCTGTTTTTTGTTTTTTTTAAATTTTCTATCTTCATTTTTCATCTTTCTAAATGAAGAAGACAGTACCACTAAAACTTATCCAGTGGTCCTGGTATACTGCCTATACAACAGACAAAAAGGTCATGTGAATACTGTAGCTTCTACTCACTAATAAATTCACTAAGTTTCAAGGTGTTACTTTGCAAAATAATAATAATACCTATTCTCATACAGTGAGTTCCTGCAGATAGAGTTATATTTACAAAAAGTGCCAGACATACTGCAGAACGCATTTCCCACTCTAACAAATCACTCCAAATTACTTAACCATGCGTTAACTTATCCATCATTTCTAAAAGTCAGTTAAAATATTAAATATGTTTCTAAGAAAAAGGATGACATTGTTTCTTTACTTCATTTGCTTCTATCATCAACCTCAAAAATATTATATCCCTGATTAACAGCTGTTTTTTCCTTCACTCTAAATAAACTCTACAAACAGTAAAGAAAATGTTCTCCTTTAGAACTCTGGTTTATCTTTACAAAGAAAAAAATACCACAAGAAATTTACTAAGGCACTCACAGTTCACTTGTTCTAAGAATAAACCACTTATAAGCAAAGATCAGAACAGCAAATTATCCAGCTGGAGGGGTTCCTTCGGAATGACAACCCATTCCTAATCAATTATAACTTTAAAATGAAAAGTATGTCTTTATTAAAACAGCTAGAGTCAAACATGAATTGAGCAACAATAAACAATAGCAAAAACAACAACAAAAAGCAGCATATCCTGGGACTTTTAATAAAGAAAACGAACGGTCTGACATATCTAGATCCATTTTCAACCACTGAAGACATATTAAGGAAAAACTAGGTACAGAGCATTTTATCCAACGCAGTGAGGTGGATCAGAACATAAACGTCAAGATAGAATCCCTGCTATACAGACAATTAAAATCTAGTTGAGATTAAAAAGGGGGTAGGGGTGAGGAGACACCGACGGCTCAGATACTCAGGAAAGTATTAACACAGGTACTGGGCTTTATGTGATGATGTTAAGGGTTCTTTCGTTCTTACCAATAGTGGCTTAAGCTAAGTCTTGTTTATTCCTAGTAGCACTACATTAAATCCATCTACCTTCCTGTCCAGATTTCACTTCCCCATAAAAAGAATAATTTACACCTTTTCTCTAGGTAATAAATTTATACATACTATAGGGTCGCTCCACCTGTCGATCTGATAGTTTGTCGTACTGTGGTGGCTTGCGTGTTGCTGTGATGCTAGAAGTTACGTCACCAATATTTCAAATACCAGCAGAGTCACCCATGCTGGACAGGCTTCAGTGGAGTTCCCATACTAAAACAGACTAGAAAGAAGGACCTGGAAATCTACTTCTACAAAAATCAGCCAGTGAAAACCTTATGAATAGCAGTGAAACACTGTTGGATATAGTGCCGAAGGATAAGACCCTCAGGTTGGAAAAACCAAAAAGCAAACCTGTTGCCATCCAGTCGATTCCCACTCATAGCGACCCTGTAAGGACAGAGTAAAACTGCTCCCGCAGGGTTTCCAAGGAGTGGCTGGTGGATTTGAACTGCTGACCTTTGGTTAGCAGCCAAGCTCTTAACCACAGGTTGGAAGGCACTCAAAATATGGCTAGGGAAGAGCTGCTTCCTCAAAGTAGAGTCAATCTTAATGACATGGATAGAGTAAAGCTTTCGGGACCTTCATTTACTGATGTGGCATGACTCAAAATGAGAAGAGACACCTGTAAACATCCATTAATAATTGGAACGTGGAATGTACGAAGTATGAATCTAGGAAAACTGGAAGAAGTAAAAAATGAAATGGAATGCATAAAGATTGATACCCTAGGCATTAGTCAGCTGAAATGGACTATAGTTGGCCTTTCTGAATCAGAAATCATATGGTTTCCTACGCCAGCAGTGACAAATTAAAGAGGAATGGCATTGCATTTATCATTAAAAGGAACATTTCAAGATCTATCCTGAAGTACAGTGCTGTCAGTGACAGGATTATATCCATATGCCTATAAGGAAGACTAGTTAATGTGATTATTATTCAAATTTACACACCAAACAATAATGCCAGAGATCAGGAAATTGAAGATTATTACCAACTTCTGCAGTCTGAAATTGATCAAATATGCATTCAAGATGCACTGATAATTACTGGTGACAGGAATGCAAAAGCTGGAAACAAAGAAGGACCAATAGTTGGAAAACATGGCCTTGGTGACAGAAACGACACCAGATAGCACGTGATAGAATTTTGCAAGACCAATGACTTCTTCGTTGCAAATACATTTTTTCAACAACATAAAACATGACTATACACGCGGACCTCACCAGATAGAATAAACAGGAATCAAGTCGACCACATCTACGGAAAGAGATGAAGGAGAAGCTCAATATTATCAGTCAGAACAAAGCCAGAGACCAACTGTGGAATAGACCATCAAATGCTCACATGCAATTTGAAGCTGAAGAAAATTAAAACAGTCCACAGGAACCGGAGTACGACCTTGAGTAGATCCCATCTGAATTTGGAGACCATCTGTGTTAATTATCTAGTGCTGCTATTAACAGAAATATCACAAGTAGATGGCTTTAGAAAACAGAAGTTTATTCTCTCACTTTGTTTGTTGTTGTTGCTGTTGTTATTAGGTGCCATCAAGTCGGTTCCAACTCATAGCGACCTCATGCACAACCGAAGGAAACACTGCTGGTCCTGTGCCATCCTCACAGTTATTGCTATGCTTGAGCCCACTGTTGCAGCCACTGTGTCAATCCATCTCACAGTTTAGGAGGCTAGAACTCTGAATTCAGGGAGACAGCTCCACGGGAGTGTTGTCTTTCTCTGTCAGCTCAAGGTCTTTGTTGTTCATCTTCCCCTGGTCTAGGAGCTTCTCAGCGCCAGGAACCTGGGTCCAAAAGACTCGCTCCCCTCCTGGTTCTTCATTCTTGGTAGCAGGAGGTCCCATCTCTTTTCTGCTCACTTCTCTCTTTTATATCTCAAAAAAGATTGACTCAGGATACAGCCTAATCCTGTAGACTGACTCCTGCCTCATTAACATAACTACCTCTAATCCTGCCTCGTTAATATCATACAGGTTAGCATTTACAACAATAGGATAATCACATCAGATCACAAAATGGTAGACAACCACACAACACTGGGAATCATGGCCTAGCCAAGTTGACACACATTTTTGGGGGACACAATTCAATCCAAGGCACCATCTCAAGAATAGATTTGACACAGTGAACATTAATGATCAAAGACCAGATGAGCTGTGGTATGATATCAAGGGCATTATACATGAAGAAAACAAAAGGTTATTAAAAAGACAGGAAAGAAAATAAAAACCAAAATGGATGTCAGAAGAGACCTGGAAATTTGCTCTTAAACATCGAGTAGCTAAAGCAAATGGAAGGAATGATGAAGTAAAAGAGCTGAACAGAAGATTTCAAAGGGCAGGACAAGGAAACAAATTAAAGTATTATAAGGAAATGTGTAAAGACCTGGAGTTAGAAAATCAAAAGGGAAGAACACTCTAAGCATTTCTCATATCAAGCTGAAAATACTGAAGAAAAAGTTCAACCCTTGAGTTGCAATACTGAAGGATTCTATGGGCAAAATATTGAAGGATGCAGGAAGTATCAAAAAAAGATGGAAGGAATACACAGAGTCACTGTACCAAAAAGAACTGGTTGACTTTCAATCATTTCAGGCGGCAGCATATGATCAAGAGCCAACGGTATTGAAAGAAGAAGTCCAAGCTGCTCTGAAGGCACTGAAGAAAAACAAGGCTCCAGGAACTGATGGAATACCAAAATAGATGCAAGGCTGGAATTGCTCACTCGTCTACGCCAAGAAATTTGGAAGACAGCTACCTGGCCAACAAACTGCAAGAGATCCATATTTGTGCCTATTCCAAAGAGAGATGATCCAAGAGAATGCTGAAATTATTGAACAAGATCATTAATATCACACACAAATAAAATTTTGCTGAAGATCACTCAAAAACGTTTGTAGCAGTACATCGGCAGGGAATTGCCAGAAATTCAAACTGGGTTCAGAAGGGGACGTGGAACCAGTGGTATCACTGCTGATGTTAGACAGATCTTGGCTGAAAGCAGAGGATACCAGAAAGATATTTATCTGTGTTTTACTGACTATGCAAAGGTATTCAACTGTGTGGATCATAACAAATTATGATAACATTGTGAAGAATGGGAATTCCAGAACACTTACTTGTGCTCATGTGGAACCTGTAAGTAGGACAAGGGGCAGTTGTTCAAACAGAACAAGGGGATACGGAGTGGTTTAAAATCAGGAAAGGTGTATGTCAGGGTTATATCCTTTCACCATACTTATTCAATCTGTATGCTGAGCAAATAATCTGAGAAACTAGACTATATACAGAAAAACAAGTCATCAGAATTGGAGGAAGACTCATTAACAACCTGCAATATGCAGATAACACAACCTTGCTTGCTGAGAGTGAAGCACTTACTGATGAAGATCAAAGAATCAGCCTTCAGTTGGGAATACACCTCAACATAAAGAAAACAAAAATCCTCACAACTGGATCAATAAGCAACATCATGATGAAAAACAAAACAAAACCTGTTGCCATCGAGTCAATTCCAACTCATAGTGACCCTACAGGACAGTGTAGAACTGCCCTATAGAGTTTCCAAGGAATGGCTGGTGGATTCGAACTGCTGACTTTTTGGTTAGCAGCCGTAGCTCTCAATCACTGCACCAGCAGAGCTCCAACATCAACATAAAGAGAAAATATTGAGGTTGTCAAAGATTTCCTTTTACTTGGTTCCACAATCAATGCCCATGGAAGCAGCAGTCAAGAAATCAAATGACGTACTACACTGGGCAAATGTGCTGCAAAAGACCTTTTTCAAGTGTTAAAAAGCAAAGAGGTCACTTTGGGGACTACGGTGTGCCTGATCCAAGCCATGGTATTTTCAATTGCCTCATATGCCTGTGAAAGCTGGATAATGAATAAAGAAGATCAAAGAAGAGTTGATGCCTTTGAATTATGATGCTGGTGAAGAATATTGAATATACCATGGACTGTCAGAAGAACAAACAAATCTGTCTTGGAAGAAGTACAGCCAGAAGGCTTCTTATAAGCAAGGATGGAGAGACTTCGTCTCTCATACTTTGGACATGTTATCAGGATGGGCCAGTCTCTGGAGAAGGACATCATGCTGGGTAAAGTAGAGGGTCAGGGAAAAAGAGGAAAACCATCAAGGAGATTGATTGACTCAGCGGCTGCAACAATGAGCTCAAACATAGGAATGACTGTGAGGATCGCGCACGACCGGGCAATGTCTCTTTTCTGTTGTACCTAGGATCGCTATAAGTCAGAACCAACTCCAAGGCACCTAACAATAACATAGAGTCGCTATAAGTTGGAATCGACTCGACAGCAATGGGTTCAGGTAGATAGAAATGCTCTCTAAAAAAAAAAAAAAATCACATAAGGCTCTATGAATGACCCTGAATGTGAATGCCTAAGTTTAACAAAATATAACTTTTAATATAACATTTACACATAAAGAATATGTACCACGGAGTCCAGAGAAAGGAGTTATCATTACTGTCTGGAATGGAACATAACGGAGTTGTAAATAGAGATTAAATGGCTTTAACAAGGCATTATTTAAATTGCATTCATTGTGTAAAAGGCCTCAAGGCGCAATCAATAAGTTAATAATTAAAATACATAAAATTGTAGCAGATAATAATCACCATAAAACAGTGTTAAAACAATGTTTAAGTGTTGAATTGTCAGAAAGGGCCCATTATTAAAGACAGATTTTTTTATACTACTCCTAGAAGGTCAATAAATTGGAGAACAGTGAGAGAGAGAATGCACTGCAAAAGGTACTTTTTAGAAATCTTCATGACTCTAGCTCTTTTCAGTAAGTATTTGGAAACTGCAGAAACATACTTTTGATCTCACCTGAGGACAAAGCAAAGCTACGTAACAGACAAGGAAGAAGAATGCGGGACAGAAAGTAGCCCAAACTGATGCGACACTCTTGAAATTCCAAATACCATGATGGAGTGTTTCTGCAGTCACAATATCACTAAAAAAGGAGAATGTCCAGACCTCAAAACAAGTAATGGAGGCTCAAAGCTTTCATGTGTACATCAGATGCAACGGGAAGCAAGAGTACATACAACATTAGCAAGAAAAGAACCAAGCGCTTACTTAAAGACAGAAAGAATGGGACATTCCCTGGAGAAGCAGGGGAGGGACTTCATAATCTTTTCTTGAATTACCTTGCGTGAGATCATTCTTGTTAGTGGATATTATACTCTAAATATATTGATGAAAATGACTATGTCCTGGATTTATATTTTTCTATATGTATATTTCAAGGGGAAATTTTAAATGTCTTAAAACTGGAGGTAAAAATAAAAGCATAATTATAATAAAATTCATATCCAAAAGAATTAATCAACATACACTTTTTCCCCTCTGTAGGTGGAGACACATCACATCTATAATATAATCTAAAAATATCACAGTAGTATGCAATAGTTGGCACAACTAATTTTCTAATGGATTTAACAGTATTATTGTTAACTCTGAATTACAATGTAAGTAACCATATTTAAACGAATGAAAACGTCTTTTAATTCACACATTTCCAATGGTTTTTACCACTCTGACTTTTCCTCTTACGTATACACTAACTGAATAATTTTATTTAACTACTACCTAAGCTAATGACAATGATGTTTTATCGTTTCATAAATATTTCCTCATTCTAACAACTGCTTTGTTTTCCACTGTACAGTCTAAATAAATCTAACAGGATAAAATACAATTTATGCACAGAGTTTTTAATATATAATGGAGAATACCTGAATTGAATTTTCATTACAGTGTTTATTTTGAAATACTATGGGAAATAAAAGGATCCCTGGTGGCGCAGTGGTTAAGAGCGCGGCTGCTAAGCGAAAGGTTAGCGGTTTGAACCCACAAGCTGTTCCACAGGAGAAAGATGTGGCAATCTGCTTCCTAAAGATTACAGCTTTGGAAATCCTATGGGGCAGTTCTACTCTGTCCAATAGGGTCATTAGGAGTCAGAATCAACTCTAAGGCAACGGGTTTGGTTTTTGGTATGGGAAATAAGGGTTTATTCCTACAAAGTCTTTCTGACTAAAGACTGACCATGGTAGAGGCAGAAAAGACAGTTGGGTAGAAAGAGAGTTGGATTCTTTGCATGGTGGTGGGAAACTTACTGCCAGAGGCAGGGTCAGAACTTCAGTGTATAGCAATATTTACTTTTTTGAGGTCTGTGTGAAAATCGAGATGGTGAGGATGGCATATAGGAACCTATATGGAGAGCTGAGGAAGTATAAGAGACACTCTGTCTTAACCAATGCAAAGGAGAAACGAAGGATTGAAATAAAAGGCCTTGAGATCCAAAGATGTGGAGAAAAATTAAAGGATATAGTAGCCAGAAGGATTAATTTATCAAGACCTATATATATACCATATTATAGACACCAATCATTTCCCTTTCAAGTGCCTTTCCAGTGGGTGATAAAAAGGTAGCCAGGGATTTTTTTGAGATTTTTAGTAGGAGACCCTTTACCTTTTCCTCATTCTTACTTTAAAAAAGGAGGCTATGGGTGATACAAACAGTTAACATGTTGGCTGTCAACCAAAAGGTTGGAGGTTCTAGTCCATCCAGAGGTTCTTCGGAAGAAGGATCCGGTAATATACTTCCAAAAAATCAGCCATTGAAAACCCTATGGAGCATAGTTCTACTCTGACACACATGGAGTCACCATGAGTCAGAACTGACCCGAGGGCAACTGGTTAACTTTAGGAACTTAACTAAATAGCAGGGTTCTAAGGCCTGGGTGTGATTAACGTAGTCTTGCTTCACTCATCAGCTATAGGAATCAAGGACTGAAGAGAATGCAAGCCAGTCCCAGTAACTCGAGTCATCCTATAAAAACTGGGCATCCATTTAAAACCAAACCCACTCCAAAATGAACGGCCTAAAACCACCTACAGTGAGTTTAGTGCAGGCCTTGTGTACCTGTGGACCCATCAAGCCATGTCTTTTCGCCTGACTCCTGATAGTTTGCACAAGCCTTTTAATAAGAATGGAACTCAGCTTCAGCCTCTGAGGGCACTCCAGTGCTGTATGCTGGCCTTCCCTAAATGCCTCATTTTGGGGCTGGATCTGGCTGCACTCCAGCCAAACTCTTTCCCAAAATTCAAATCACAACATCTAAGTTTCCAAGATCCAGTGTCTGCTGTTTCTGGGTACATCTGGACAGTTTTCCTTGCCTCAAGTTTCCTTCATTGTAAAATGGTGAAAAATAATATCTGCCCATCAAATCCCACTAAGATATGGTAAATGACAACAAGGCTAAACCTAGAACCCTCGTGCAAAACACAAGTTGTGGTTAAAATGTCTTCTTTTTGGTTATGCCTTCTCTGATTATCTTATTCAAAACTACAACTTGCCCCCACGCAGCATTCCTTATCCTCACCCTGTAAAATTTTCCTCATAGCATTTATCATCAACTAATATATCATATAATTTATTTCCTTTGTTTACTGTCTCCCCCCACCAGAATATATGCTCCAGAGGGCCAATATTTTGTTTATCTTGTTCACTGCTGTACATTTCTAGTCTCTAGTGGCTGGGACATACTAAATAACTTTTTGTTGGATGTATCAATGAAATACATTCTTTACATACCCCTCTAAGAAAAGACAGGTTAGCTTGGACATGTCTGAGATACAACAAAATAAAATCACAGCTTATTCTAGGGATCCTAAGTCAAAAAAGCAATCCACTTCTTAGGTTACCTTATCAATATCATCTTCACCACTCAAATTTTCCAATTTGATTATCTATGCTTCACTCTTCTTGAGCCTATTTTCACTTAAAAGACTTACTTCATTTAAAAGCCGACACTCTTGCCAGTTCAAAACACTAATCATCTATATTCCCCCTCGAGTAAACATCCTTCTGTTCCTTAAGGATTCTTGCTTTTCTGATTAGCCACATACAACAATAATCTCACCATTAAAGAACAATCTTTCTGAGTCTCCACAACCATAGGAAATTATATTCTCCTTCTGTAAGATGCAATGCACGCAGAGACGCTTAAAAACAGCTTAGCTATTTTTTAAATATGAATCTTACTTTACACAGAAGTAAACTAGCTGGAAAGATGGTGCACAATAATTTTCAAAAAGCAAAAACAATAAATTCAAGAAAGGTTTATAGGAAAGTAACAGGTGATAAGCACGTAAACCAAAAACCAAACCTATTGCCAGCAAGTCAATTCCAACTCATGGCAACCCATGTGTTACAAAATAAAACTGCTCCATAGGGTTTTCTTGGCTGTAATCTTTACATAGATCGCTAAGCCCTTCTTCTGAGCCGCCACTCGGTGGGTTTGAACCGCCAGCCTTTACCTTAGCAGATGAGTATAAACCATTTGCACCACTCAGGGACCTCTGATAAGCATATAATGGGATGTTAAAGAAAGTCAAGAATATACCTCCCCTTGTTCCCACGCCCTTAAATTCCTAACTTTGATAAATTTTTTAAAGAAAAATCCTCCAACATCAGAAGACTGATTATTTTGCAACTTGTACATACCCAATTTATTCTGAGTCAGTTTATACAAGGACATGGTCAATGAAGACATACTTACATTACCAACAAATATTTGACCTATCTATTAAAATGTTAGTTAAAATGTCATTTTAATATATCAGTATAATCCATAAGGTATCAATGGCAAAATAACATTTATAAGTGAATGACTAAAGTTGAAGTCTTTCACTTTTTAATTCTCATTTCCATAATTTAAGAATTGAAAGCATCTGGAGTAGAACACCAAAAGCAATTAGATTTACTAAAGGTAAATTTTTACCAGAATAGTGTTGGGAGTGGGGGATAATAATACCTATATTATTCTAATGATAGGTTTAACCTAACACATAATTTAATTGAAAATTTGGCTAGCTAACCTCTTGACAATTCATGAAAGCAAGGCCAACCTGCTAAAGTCAATGTTTAAAAATTAATTTTTATACTGTGCTATCAAGAATTAGTATTCCAAGTGCCATAGAAGGCATGGAGATGAGTTAAATCCTTATCATGCACACATCTTTATTATACATTAAAATATTTAGGAGTATACAACAGAAACTTTAAAAATAGATATTCTATATAGCTTCGTAACTGCTAAGGATATCTTTAATATTGCTGCCCAAGAACAACAGTGACAAAGATTAGACTACTTCAGCAAGAAAACTATTATTACATATTATTTTCCTAGGATATCGCTAAAATGAACATATAAGCAAAACAAAGTTTTCTTTAAGAAAAATAAAAAACATAACCAATTATATTATAATTAGCATAATCAACTAGTAAACTAATTATTGCACATATCTACAATAGTCAGCTTTATAAATATACTGAGAAAATGTGTATATAATTATAGAATAAACCATTTATTCAAAGTTTTAAAATTATTACCTAATATTGGTCTAGTACTTTATAGATTACACAGTATTTTACATAAATATTTATTTCTTTGCAATATTTTTGCTGTCATTACTATTGTCTCCATTTTAATGAAGACTTTATTGAAGCTCTGGGGATTAAATACAGAACTGAAAACCTTTATTCTAAATTGTGTCCTGTTTAAGTTTACATGGTTGGTCACAGCAATGCCAACCTAAAAAGCATGCCTCATCTTCCTCCTGAGAAAACTGAGAAAAGCACAGGGCTTGGAATAAAATGGATCTGGGTTCAACCCAGGCTTGATCATGTACCATCCTTGCTGCCTGGGGAAAGCTTATTCAACTGTGAGGACAATATTTACCTCACAGGGTTGTTGTGAGATTAAATGAAACAAGGAGCATGGGAAGGATTTAATAACAGCATGCATGCTTTGCCAATTCCTAAGCCTGAATAATTTTACCTTATGCCCTCTCTGCTTCTGCTCTGAGGCCACGGACATTGCTAGAGAAAGCAATATAACAGCACTGACTTATCCAATTACAAATTTATGACCCAGTACAGTTTTCTCATTAGTAAACTAGACATAAATAACACCTATCTCCTAGGATTGTTTTAAGGATCTCATAAGATAGTATATGTAAAATATTAATTATAGTGCCTGGCATATGCCAGGCACTCAAGAAATGGTCAAACTAATCACTCTGTAGTTTAACAATCTTTTTATTTATCATTGCTTAGCTCCTTAGTAAATTCCCGGGAGGTGCTACTTTATATTTTCTTCAACTTTCCTTAAACCTTAATCTTACCAAATCCTTCTGGTAAGTGATCTCCCAGCCTACTTTATGGAAAAGATCAAGGGCAGTGGAAATGAGTATCCACAGCTCTTTTGTCTCCCTTCAAACATTACTTTACCAATTTATAATCTCTCATATATCCTTCAAGTCTCAGATAAATAGGGATTCTCAGTGAACTCTTTATTCAATTCATTCATTCTTTCATTCATTCAACAAATCTTATTGTCTATAATAAACCAATTTAGATTTCTATAAGGAAAATACCTAAAACAGTGTTCCTCAATCTTTAGTGTGCATCAGAATCACCTTGAAGGCTTGTTAAAACACAGATTGTGGCCCCACCCCAGAGTATGATTCAGAGAATTGCACTTCTAACAAGTTCCCAGACGATGTTGATGCTGGTTCGGGTCCCAAGAGAACCACTTGTCTTTTAAAAAAAAAACAATTAAGCCTAGTGATAAATATGCTTCATATATACACATCTCACCAGCCAAATATTTAATCTTTTGGCAGGCAATTTTTAACAACATAAGTCTGTTCTAAGTCATGATGCAAGCCGATTCTGGGACAAAAGATAAGCTTTTTAATAGTGTTAAATGTTCCTTGACCCAATTATAATAACATGTAGCAGACCTTAAGTGTATTATCATCAGGGACAGGAATTTCAGCTATACAAAATGTGCATGATCTATGTTGTGTTTAATATCCAACAGAGCCAGGTCAAACCAATTCAGAACAACAACACAGTAAGTAATCTGACTGAGAAAACACATTGCTTAGAATTTATTACAAGAATTATCCAGTTCAATTTAATTCCTAACGAAGCTAGTGGCTGAAGTGATTTAATATCCAAGTTCCCAGTGAAAGAATATTTTTGTGGTGTTTTCATGCTTTAAACAGAAGTTTGATTAATTTTATTTCTTGTACACAGGGTAAGGTTTTTTTCCCAGGCAGACTGGAATGTAAATTATAATTAGAGCTAAGTAAAAAACCTGCATAAAACTTTACTATGATTAATTAAATACTTGTTATTTGCATAAAGCATAGGTGCATTTATTTCAGAATCCAAAAAATAATTTAAGGAATAAGACATTCAAAACCTCAAATACCTCTTGAAGAATCATTTACAAATCCAAAGAATACTATTTGACAATCTAAGTGCAATTTTCAAAAGTCCCTCCACTCCCCACTGACAAGAATAACCGAAAGGACTTTATTTAACACTTTTTAATATATCATAAATATTCACGCTGATTACAATTAAATCTAAGAATAAAACTCTACATTATGAAACCAATATTCTGTGATTAAGGTATGTTCTAAAGCAATTAGTTTGCTACAAGATCATCTGTAACAACAGAATGTTCTCTTGGAAATGGTTGATGTTTTAATACTAAAATCCCTTATCCTCTAAGTACAACATACGTCGAAAAAAAAAACCCCCAGCATTCAAGTTTATTGGGAAGGTAAAATCCAAGGAGAAATCTGGAAGCAGAGATTTAAAAATGACAACAAATAACAATTATGACAACCCTCAAACCAGCTAAGAAAAAGCCTCGGTGAATAATAAATAATGGAAGGATAACAACAAATAACAAGAGTGAACCATGTTTTGCCTACTTTCCCTCATCTCCTTGTTCACTCTGTGTTCTCTGAAATCCTAATTTAAGACTGATCTCCTTCAAGAAACCTTTCCTAACATGATCCACCCCAATAACTTCATTACTTTCATTTGCACCACCATGTTTTGTAATTGTTTTCCAGATTACTTGTGTCTCTCAACTCACCCCATTATGAGGTAGATTAAAATCTTAAGGCAAAAGACTTTTTCCTTTTTCAGTGTTGGTCTATATAATCAGAAATCCGTATTTAGAGAAGCCAAATTACTTTGAACCAAGTATATGTAGAAACTTTACTTACACAGTTTTCTTTTTGTTTATAAACCCTCATAAAATTCCAGCTTAGTCATTTAATTTTAGTGAATATTCAAAGTTATGAGACTACGTACATTTAACTACAATTATAGTTACTGAAGGGGAAAACAGACTTTGCGAGGTGGAACATGGCTGCCCTCATGATTTCCATTAGTTCACTGCTTTTCTGTTAGTTCATTGCTGTTTTCCAAGCCCCTGTTATGTGACCTTGCTGAGGCAGTCTTATGGCATGGAGCCACTTTTGTCCCTGACCACTATAAAACCTCTGCCCCCTACTGCTCGGCGAGGAGATCTGCTTTGGTCCTCCAGTCGCTGAGGACCACTGCCTCCGTATATAAATCTCCCTAATAAACTCTTCACCGCCACACTGTAGTTACACGCCTCTTTGTTTGGTCTCTCAGCACCCTCCAATTCTGGAGGCAAATTTCAAGTTACTGGTCCATGCCTGGACAGTTACCAATTTACTCAACAGCTGGTCTGACCACAGTTACCTGTCCAGCAAGACCACTTCCTACTGATCTACTAGTCCATCTATCTTTGGTAATTAGGTAAAAACTTATATCTCCAGACTCATCTCTTGCCACAATTACACATACAATTCAGGTTTTCATCTCCTATAGGATCGGCTATACTCTCTCACCTAAAGGCCTTTGAAAAGGCTGCCCCTCAACATGGAATACCAGACTAACTCCTTAACTTCATCTGACAAATATAACATCCCCACTCAGTGAAGCACATAGTAATTATTCTCCCTTCCCTCAACTCCCTCATCTGTTCTATTGAATCCTACCTCTACCATAGCAATTATGATTCTGAATCATAATTATATTTGTATTTATCTGGTTTTCCCAGGAGATTGTAAAGTCCTCATAAATAAGGGCTGTGTCTTTTATTGCAGTATCTACAGAACAGCACTTGTCCATGGTGACCACTGAATAAAAATCTATTGAATAACTTACACAAAGTAGATGATAAAAAGACAGAATATGTGTATATATGCATAGACATATATATATGGACATATATATGGACATATACATATATGGACATATATATATATGGACATATACATATATGGACATATATATATATGGACATATATGTGTGTTTGTATTTCAGTAGGAATCATAGTTGAAATATTTGTAACTGAGTTGTACTATATTTTTGGACATTAAATAATGATGATGATACTTGGTTATATAGTTGTATATTCTTCCAACCCATATTTTGATTTTGAAAAACAAAAGGTGGACAAATTTGGCTAGCTAATAAAATGACTATTAATATTTTATAATTTGTTAGAAAGAATAGGTCTGTCCAAACAGAAACAAATAAAACACATTAAGGTTTTATTTTATTTTTTTTTTAATCTGCAAACTGCTTTTTAAAACTTTGGCAGAAATTACAGTGTATCAGCAAAGGCCTAACACCTGCCAGGTATTGTGCTAAAATAAGCCCTTGAGACTCAAAGTAGAAAAGTCATAGTCCCAGAATTTAAGTAGCTAAAAGACTAGTCATAAGACACACGTGCAAACAAACATACTGCAATTTGCTAACAGTACAAGATTGTAGGTACAAAGTTTGATGAATGTAGATCAACATAAGGTATTCAATTCCTAATTCAACAGAAAAAAAAGAAAACTGCAATTACTGGACAACTAATTATGTGTAAGACACTAAACTAGGGGCTCTATCCTCTGCTACAAAAACCTTTGAGGTTCTTAGCTTTTTTAATGTGATGGACCTCATTGGATAGAAACCCCTTCTAATTTATAAAACCAAAAGTTCCTATTGTAAATTTCAGGTTCTACTAAAATTCTTGGTTTAATTAGCTTCAAATTCACTCTAAATGGAATAATAGTACATTAACAAACAATTGTATTTTTGCTCTGATTCATATGAAGAAACTTGGAGAAACAACAGACCAAATTTCCTGGTTTGCCATGTATTTATTTCTATGAGGATTTATTTTTTAGTCCATTCAATAAACATTTATTGAGTGCCTACTAGTCAGGCACTGTTCTATGTGCTAGAGTTACAGCAGAGAAGAAGGAGAAAGATAAAATACCTGCTTTTATATAGTTTATATTTCAATTTAGTAGGTCAGAGAAAATAAATGAATAAATAAATATGATGAAATAAGTGCTAACAATTATAAAAGCATTATCTGGTAGCAAGTAACTGGGAGCTACATTTGGTGGTCCCTCGGTATCTTAACAATTCCATCTGGTGGAGTGTGTATGCTGGTCTGAAAGTGATGCAAGAACAGAAACAACCAAACCAAATTAATAACTCTGAAGAAGTATTTTATAGACAGATGTTTACTTTTTACATGCAAAGAGAGGCTGACTTAATCCATCAAATTTCTAATAAAAAATAACAGAGAGCATCAGAACCCTGAGTTGCTTCCACAATTATTACTATTCAAAAATGTTTATAACAGAAAACAGAAATTTTGTAAACTATAAAAGAAAAATTGCTTCATCTTAATAAAAGGTATCTAGAGGCATGCTGCCTTAATATTTATACTCAGGGTAACAATTAAAAACACCAATATAACATTTTTAGCTTATTTCACAAGTCAGAGGACAAATATTTCTCCAACAAGAAGTATACCCTTAGAAAGAAAGTACTCAAACAAGCAAAAAAAAAAAAAAAGACTAAGAGCCTGCAATAAGCACAAACAAGGGAAGACAGGAAGAAGAGAGAGATACTCATTAGGCAGTCAATACAGGGGGAATGGAACTGCATTAGAAGACAGCTAGGAAAAAGGGATATTTGGTTCTAGTCAGTGTATCTAGGGAAGGTAGTGATGACAGTAGAGTTACAACTGGAATATGTTAGAGATACTCCGTCCTCTTCTGTTACCTCAAAAGTAATGGCTAGGTACCCGTAATTTTTCCTCACATCACATGACAGTATATCCAGATAAGTTACACTAGCATAAGGAGAAAGAAATCAGATATTATAGTCATTTGGAAAACTCAGTAATAGAGAAGAACTGTGGTTGAAAATAACGACATTACAACATTTCTCTTGCACTGGCAGCAGCCCTGGTGGCACAGTGTGAAGCAATCAGCTGATAACCACAAGGTCAGCAGTGCAAATCCACCAGCCACTCCTTGGAAATCCTGTGGGGCAGTTCTATTCTGTCCTATAGGGTCGCCATGATTTGGAATCAACTCAACGGCAACAGATTTGGTTTTTTTGTTTTTTGTTTGGCAGGAACTGAGCTATTAAACAGAAGTGACTGATCCAGATCATTCAAACTGAGGTTCAACACCAAAGTTTTTTTATTAGAGCACTACCAAAAAAAAAAAAAAAGACTAATATACATCCTTCATAAATATTCTCTACAAATAGTATTTTAAATCATCAATTTTCTATACCTCTTAGAGTATTTTTAATTGTATGTATCACTTAGAAAATGGATATAATTATCAAATTGAAGAGAACATTTTAATGAACTACGGGATAAATTAAATTCCGTTTCATTGCAAAAACATATAAGGGAAGATATAATTGAGAAATACATTTATTTATAAATACAGACTCTGCAATAACAGAACACTAAACAGTCACAGTAAGTCATAAGTATAATTTATGATTTTTTAGTCATAATGTATTTCCCATAATCAATAATAAGCTAATGAAAACAGACTGCTATATGTTATCTGGAAAGGTAAGAAATTATCTATTGATTTTTTTTACAATAATTTTTGAAGAAAATGACTTTTACAGTACAAAATAAAAATCCTATAATTTTTTTTTTTTTTAACACACAGGTTTAAAAACAACTAAATATGGATGACATTGATACACAGGCCAACCCAGAGTTACATAAAAGAAGGCAGGTCAGTGAGCAGGTGTCAAGCCAGAAGGTCTAATACTCACAGTGTCTGCATCTGCTGGCATGGCTGGTTTTCCCCACTCTCTTCTGTCCTCTTTCCCCTTGGTTTACAGCAAAAACCAAGCTAAAATGCTCTTTTCACTTCACAACCACTGCCTAACTTTCTCCCTAGCTCAGAAATAGTCTACCTCAAAAAAATGTTATCAATCTAAAAAAAATTAAGTAATAATATATAATCAGGTCAATGGCAGAACAAGAGTCTCACGTAGGTTGATGAGCATCTAATTGAAAACCTTTTGTAAACAGAGCCATGGTCTTTTGGGACAGTCCAGTTAATTGGCATAATGTATTTCTAAAGTTTTTGTTCTACCTCCTGGTATGGTGAGTACTGTCTAGGGTCTTAAAGGATTGCAAGTGGCTATCTAAGATACAACTATTGGTCTTTATTTGTCTGGAGCAAAAGGGAAAGAAGGAAACTCAAGAATCAGAGAAGGAATTGGACTACAGGGCAAACTGTCTACATGAACTACTGCCTCCTCCACCTTGAGACCAGAAGAACTAGATGGTGCCTAGCTACTACTATTTAACATTCTGATCAGGGACACGATAGAGGAATCTTGATAAGAAGGGAGGAAAATGTGGAACAGACCTTCAAATTCTTTTTTTTTATTGTGCTTTAGCTGAAGGTTTACGAGCAAATTAGTTTCTCATTAAATAATTAATACACATATTGTTTTGTGACACTGGTCGCCAACCCTGCAACGTGTCAACACTCTCCCCTTCTCGACCTAGATTCTCCCTTTCCATTCGTCCAGCTTTAGTGTCCCCTCCTGCCTTCTCGTTCTTCCCCCTGGGCTGGTGTGCCCATTTAGTCTCACATACATTGTTCAGCTATGTGCATTACTGTTTGTTTTATGGGCCTGTCTAATCTATGGCTGAAGGTTGAACCTCAGGAGTGACTTCAGAACTGAGTTAAAAGGGTGTCTGGCAAGAACTTCAAATTCTTAAAGAATCCAGACTTACTAGACCTACTGAGTCTGGAGGAGTCCCCAAGACTATGGCCCTGAGCTGTTCTTCAAACTTTGAATGTAAATATCCCCTGAAGTTACCTTTAACATAAGTAACAGCCCAAAGAGTAAAGATTGTCACCATTGAGCACTGTGTTTCTTAAAAAAAAGAAATCTATATAAGACCAAAGGGTCAACAGCTATTTTAAAGCACAGACGAGAAGGTTGTGGGGTAAGAAGAATAAATAAATGGAACAACTAGAACAGAAGTAACGAGAATGTTGATACAATGTGAATAATGTAATCAACATCATTGATCATTATCTCTAGAAACTGTGGAATGGAAGCAGGTTTTGCTGTGTATATATTCACCAAAAATAAAATAAAATTAAATAAAACTTCTGTAAATAGCCATTTCACAGAATGCATCAAAAACCTACAACTGTCTATATTCACAAGGTGATTGTATTTCCTGGTGAATATATCCAAAGGACATAATTAGAATTATAATCAAAGATTTATCTGCCCAAGATATTGGTTGCAATAACATTTGTGACAGAGCAAATTAGATACAATCAAATATCCAATAATAAGGGAAAGATTAAATAAATTATATCACTTTCAAAGAATGTTATATTATACACCCAATTAAAATGACACATTCAAAGACTACTCTACAACATGGGAAACTGCTCATAATATAATGTCAATTTAAAAAGTGGGGAAAAAACACAGAGTTCTATATACCCATTTAGACTAGAAAGAAAGGTGAAAATGTTGACAGTGATTATTTCTGAATGGGGGATGGCAGCTAATTTTTTCTGTATATTTTTATATTTTCTACAATCAGAATATACTACTTCCAAAATAAAAGAAATATAATAGAAGAAATATCAAAAATTGTATTCAAAGAAAATCCTATTAAATGAATTATTTAAGATACTATGGACAATTATCAATGAAGATAGTTTTCAAAACCAATCTATAAAAACTACTAGAGCTTTTTATAATATACTATAAAAATATCTGAACTTTTAATAAAGTATACAGCTAGAGACATAATAAAGAGTCATTAAATTTTATAATGACTTGGTTAATATTCTTTGTTCTAAATTTATCTTTCCTAGGAGGAAGCAGACCAAGAAATAAACATGAAAAAAATTTACTTCATATCATAGCGTCGTGGCACAGGAAGGACAAAAAACCATATTTCTAAAACAAAATATTATAACTAGCACTATTTAAAAAAAAAAAAAAAAGTTGTTTGATTGTGTGTATTTTCACCACAATCAAAAAAAAAAAAAAAGAGTAAGAGTAGGAACCTGAGTGTTACAGATGGGTTTTAACCACATTTATAGTGATTAATGTCTAACTAAAAATGCTCTTGAAAGATTCCTCAAAAAGCAATAGAAAATCTTTTAAATTGCATTCATTTTATTTGTTCTCAGTATTTCCTAGTCCTCAAAATTGTATTGTTTATGTATGTATATATGTGTATACTATACAATCTTATAGAAATATAACTCTAAAAGCAATTTCAGCCTTGTAAGTTCTACTGTCAATATACCTACAAAGAGAAGACTCATTATTTAAGCATTACTTTACATTTTACATTGTTGTTTCAGCGTTACTTTACATCTTACATTGTTGTTCCAATCCTGTCCTTTGAATTAAATTTTCCAATCTTTGCTTTCATACCTATTAGATTAATATGTAAGTTGGTTTTTATCTAAACTAAACTGCAGACATACTTACCTTCCAATTTTCAACTATACTTCAAGGAGTAAATTCAAAAGGTAGACTTTTTAGATTTTAGGTCAAATTAAAATTACAGTTACTACTCTGATTTTTCATAATTACCTTGTCTGGATCCATCTTTCCTTTGATAAATTCTTGCTTCCAAAATTGCAATGCCTGTTCCAATGTTAAACCAATGCCCTTCAGGAAAAGGCCATACTGCATTCGGCCTCCATGACGAAGATGGTGATTTTCCCGTAAGGCTTTATGTAACTGACGCATGCAGGGTGGGAAAGATTTGGTAGAAAGCTACAAGAAAAAAACAGCTTTGGGTTATTTAGAAGATTTACTAGGTCCCCATAATACTTGTTGTGATTACAAATTCAGTCTAAGTGGAATAAAAACAAAAACTATAGGGAGGTATTACTTTGTTATGATTATAGATGAACTTTTTTTCTTAACTTTTTTTATGTTGATTATATGTTGAAATGATAATATCTGTAATGTCGTTATTGTTGTTAGGTGCCATCAAGTCAGTTCCAACTCATAGAGACCCTACGTACAACAGAAGGAAACACTGCCCAGTCCGGGGCCATCCTCACAATCTTTGCTATGTTTGAGCCCAATATACCGAGTTAAGTAAAATATATTAAAATTTGTTACACCTGTTTCCTTCTTTTTACCTTTTTAAGTTAAACTTTTTGTTTTGGGATGACTGTCGATCACATGCAGTTGTAGGAAATAATACAGTGAGATATCATGTACCCTTTACCAGTGTCCCCCAATGGTAATCTCATGATGCTAGGAGCCAAAATGGGGAGAAATAGCTGGATCTTCCATATGTTCAGAAGACAGAACCAACAAGACTTACTGGTGATTGGATTTAAGGTGTGAGAGAAAAAGAAGAGTCATATAGGTTTTCGGTATGTTGAGGTTTTTGGTATGCAAAAGTTGCATGCTTCAAACTAAGATTTTAGAGATGGTGTATTTATTGGGTTTGAGTGGTCTACGGTTGCCTGAAACAAAACAGGAAACGATTGTGGAAACTGAGCAGACAAAGAAATTGTAAGGCTAGAGTATGAGATCATCAACATGGATGTTGCATAGGCCAAGAACAATAACAGAGTACTGCTAGTGCATCAGCCAGGTGTTAGAGTCATCAGTAAATAATAAGGGTAGTTGGGGCGAGAAAGGGAGCAGCAACACAGGGAGGTATCAGGTGGTATAATGTGATCATATGGGCTTTCAAGGAGCTGGAGCTCTGGCAATGGAGGGCGAAGAAATAAGTTAGAAGTGGCAATGTGGACTAAGGAAGACACTTAACCCACACCTACAGAGTGTGGAAGAAAAAGCACTCTCTCTACTTGAAGAGGGCCACAAGGAAAACAATGTTGTCGAGAGAGCCAGTTTTCAGTTAGAAGAAAAATCTAAAGAGAACATTTGGAGAAGAAATTGAAAATATCGAGGGGTGTGCAAATGATAAGCTGTTGTGAAGATCGGAAGATACAAATACAGACATTGAAAGAGATCCAGATAAAGAGACATCTGTATCACTTAGCTCAGAGTTTCAGGCACAGACTCACAGACATGATTATCCCATAACACCATAATTTATGGTTATATTGCTCACTTATTATTTACTACACTGTCTACCTCCCCCAAGTAAGGTCCATGAAGGGAGGGACATTTTCTGTTTCATTTACCTCTAAATTTTCCAGCAAGGAGCCCTGGTGGCCCAGTGGTTAAGCACTTGGCTGCCAACCGGAAGATCGGTGGTTGGGACCCACGAGCCACGCCATGGGAGAGAGATGTGGCAATCTGCTTCCATAAAGATTTACAGCCCTAAAAACCCTATGCGGAGGCTCTACTCTGTCCCATATGGTCACTATGAGTCAGAATGACTCTATGACAAAGGGTTTGGTTTTGGTTTGGTATTTACAGCACAATTTTAAAAAAAAACCATTGCTGTCAAATCAATTCCAACTCATAGCAACCTTACAGGACAGAGTAGAATTGCCCCATAGAGTTTCCAAGGAGCAGCTGTTGGGTCCAAACTGCCCACCTTTTAGTTAGTAGCCAAGCTCTCAACCACTGCACCGTGAGGGCACCACAGCACAATAGTTGGTCCATTATGGATGGGCTTTGTATATATTCATTAAACGAATTAATGATTAAACTTCTATGTCCATCCACAGTATCCAATCAAGTTCACCTTTGCTTGTAAATAGGGAAACCATTTAGACAGAATTTGGAAAAGAATCAACCTCTGATCATTCATATAATATAAAGTATATAAAAATCATATGGGGGGAAAGAGAGAGAGAATACACTGTTTGAGAATATTAAAGGATGGGACATATAAGAACAAGTCTTCAAATTAACTGTGTAAGGTAGGCAATCCTATTGTTATTTCTAGACATACTAACTATAAGCACTTGATCATAACAAATAAGAAAAAATATTCATTCTAGTCTCTAAAAATTCATGGTCTTTCTGTACTTACCTTATTATAATTCTTATTTCCAAGCATTAAAATCTCAGTGTATTTTTAAGTTACTGTAAACAATTTGGTAATTGTCTAAACAAAGATTATTTATGGCTGGCTTATTTTTCCCCTTTTTGGATGGAGTGGAAGTTCAATTATGTAGTAAAGAGAAATTCTACAAATAAAAGTATTGTCAAGTGTGCCAATCTTTCATTCCACTATGACACCACAAAGTGAAATGAAGTCGAAATATGCTATTCATTGAGTGGCAACCCAGGGATGGAAGCCTATACTTAGTATTTTCCATTTCTCCTTTTCTAAGTGTATACGGCATTTAAATATAAACATAAACACCTTTTAGCTATTATTACTTAAAAGTATTCCCTTTGGAATAATTGCTTAAATTCTGTTTTTATCAGGCCCACAAACAATTTTCTGATTAAATCTGCCTTTGCTATGATTTAAAAAACATGGGATTTTTCTTTAAAAATGATTGACAAGCAATGAAATAACATTCTCTCCCTTCTCCCCATCCAAAGCTCATCTTTGGCTGAAGAAAATCTGTGTTTCCTCCATTGACAAAGGTCTAGGTTTAAAAGGATGACTGATGCTTACCGAATCGATCTGATCTAAAGAAATCTTCCCAACATTTCCCTGTGTACTGTAATCTTGACCAGTGTATGAATGACTACGAAAAAGAACAAAATATTAAAACAAGATTGGTAAAAAAAATTTTTGGAACACTTGAATTTTTTTTTATCCTGACAAAGATTAAAGTCAGAATGAGAAAATATTTAACACACAAATCTTAGCAGAAACATAGCCAAATATTTTGAACGTATTTAATATAAAAATTAAAGTAACTTACACCAAAGTAATTAAAAAATATAGTGACAGTCTGGACTTCCTGATTCCTACTCTAGTGTTACTTCCATTTCTTAGAAACATAATTCAAATTGTTGTTAAAGTTCAAACTATTTACCCTCTCAGGCCAGCAAAGAAGAGACGAGCTAAATTAGGAACCATCTTAATTGTGGTAGGTCCTTGAGCAAGTTACTTATGATTGACTCTCAGGTTTCTTATCTGTCAAATGGAGATGATAATGCCTGCATTGCAGGGTTGATGGGAGGTCTAAATTGAAATAATTTTTGTAAAGGTCCTGACATGCAGAATTCACTATTTGGTAAATAATTTATGACTAGCAGTCAGATATTACAATGGGCAAAAAGTTCTCATCTATATCTTTAATTAGATCCTTCCAAGGAGCCTTGGTGGTTGCTAACCAAAAGGTTGGCAGTTTGAATCCACCAGCCTCTCCTTGGAAACCCAACGGGGCAGTTCTCCTCTGTCCTATAGGGTCGCTATAAGCCGGAACCCACTCAGTGGCACATAATAACAACAAACAACCCTGAGAGAGCAGTTTATATTTGGCAGATGAGGAAATGGAGGCTCGGGAGTCAGAAACTTGATAGGATCAGAAAGCAAGTCAGCAGTGCAGTGGGGCTCAGATATTTTGATTCCCAGTGCTTTGTTTCTTCATCCTACCATGCCATCCCCTTCTCTATAATAAATTTTGCTGTATTATTGCTTATAAATTAGAAACTATAACTCGGTACCTACCATCTAAAACCCTCCATTTTTGTAATTTTTCAGCTTCTTGACACAATATCTATGCCTAACTCCATAAACACTAATTCAGATGCAGTCATTCAGGTGTGAGACAGCTAAAAACAACTGCTAGAAAACCACAGTCAAACCATGGTTTATACAGACCCCACAACTAAAGGGAGAGCCTGGAATGAAGTGTCATTACAATCCTAAAGAATTCCAGACTCTCTCTACTGCTGAGTACACATTCTCACTGCTGAACAATATAAATATACATACTCAAGATGCCCTGTAGCAAGGCTGTTGTTTCTACGACCAATCAATTTTACTGATTAAACCAGAGGTATGGACTATGAAGCAAAACTATAGTAGTATCTTGGGAGAGGTAAGAATGCTACACCTACTGGCAAGAAGACTATTATAAATAAGACTGTAGATTTCTCCTACTCTTAAAAACGTTCTCCTCCGCCACCCAGTGGGCTAAGGGAGTCAGAGAATTGTTTGTAGAGCAGGATGAGAACACAAAGGAGTGACGCAGAATGATCCCACACCTTAAAACACGTCCCCTTGTCTCCTATGATTTCTCCCTCAAGCAACAATTTTCTGCCAATTGATGTATCATTTGATTCTTCTATCCATTCCATTAATCGTGTTAGTATTATACATACAAAACACATGCTAAGTTAAGCCAACACTTGCCATTTAATTTTAGTATTTTAAATTTTAATATAGAGCATAACCAGAGAATTATTTCAGTGGAATCCCAAGACTAAAAATATGTTTCACTTTGCAATACCTTACAGTGAAGCAAAGACAGCAATAGAAAGAGCAGCAAGCTAGAAGTCTGAAGACCTGTTTTGTTTTGTTTAAATCACTAGCTCCACAAACTGTGGCAAGTCACTTAACCTTCCTGATTTGCACTATCCATGTCTGTAAAATGGCACCAATAATGCCAGGTGTGCCTAATCGACAGACACGCTGGGGAAATGAAATGACATAATATATTCAAAGTGCTAATTAAAATCAGTAAAGTATATTCCAGTATATAGAGCAACTGTGGTCTTGACCAGTAAGTACAAAAATAACAGGATGGGAAAAGTGGTAGCATGATCCTGCCGAAAACCCATCATCCAGCTGGGAAGTACTAGGCCCCTCACTGACCCCCTAAGCCTCAACTTCTCAGTCTATAAATTGAGTCAATAAGTGAGTACAGTGATTTAAAAGGATTGCTCAGACCAACTAGATTAACAAATGTAAAAGTCCTCTACAAAAGGTAAAATGATGTTCAAGCATGATTATGATTACTGAGTAAATGGGGTCAAATGATTACTGTACTCCAAGGAAGTTATTTTCTGCCCAGATTAATGCAGTATATTCATAATTGTGAAACATTAACAGAAGCTCAAAAATCAAGGTAGAGGAAAATGGAACAAATAATGCTTCTATGAAAAGATAAAAATCCTTAAGAACAATTTATGTTAGCTCAAAAAACTATCTTTGGGTTTACCTGGAAATTCCATGGGATGCTACTAAAGGAGATTCATAACAGGTACCTGGAAAAGTCAGGTACCTTTCCAACACATTCAGAGCTCAGTATCAGCTTTATATCACACTGCTTCCAAATGAATGCAGCTGATACTCTAATGAGCCGTCAAAATATATTATTTATATGATCAAAAAAGATCAATTTTTTTAAGTGAACATTTGTTAATGATTATTTTATTGGGGAAACACACCTTGCTTGGAAATACAGAAACAGTAATAGGTCATTTTTGACAGTAAAAACTATTTCTAATTGGTTCAAGATACACATATTAACACATGCAAATCCAGCAGAAAACACTGTTTTCTATCCATTTAAATCACTGCTTTATTTTGAGAAACACTCACTGTCACCAATGTTCATTTTTTAAAAAGGGCTTTCTGTATAAGACAGAGGGCCCCAGGCTGCGGAAAACTCCACTGCCTCAAGCAGCTTCTTTGGCATGCCCCATAGCTTTACATTAACATCCTGGTTCCTCTTTTCCTTAACTACTGCTCAGAACTAGAGGAAATAAGTAGAAACAGGTTTAGGCGCTATGCTGACATTCTGGATAACCTTTTAGCTCATTAAATGCCTCACACATAGTAACTTGCCCACCTTTGGGTGGCATTTAACTGCCATTTTCTGGACATGCGATGCATGTAAACCCCATTGCACCTGCGTAGTATGATTAAGAATGTTGCTGATATAACTTGTATGAACTTCCTGCTTGTAAACCCTATAAAAGTTAACCTTCCTTCTCGTCCTCGCTTTGCAGTCTTGGCAGCAGCAGCCCCAACTGTTCCTTTCCTTGCACAATGAAATAAAATCACCTTTCTGATCTTCTATCTTGGTCTCTCATTTATTGGCTAAGACGAGATGCACTGGGCACAACCTGGGGTTTCCACCTGGCAAGAAGTATGCATAAAAGTTTCTTGCTTCTGGACTTTCATAAGAAAATAAAGTGAGATATACTACAAATGCCACTGTTTTCAATAGAGCAGACCAAAAAACATTTTAAAGGGTTACATAATTCAAATTGTCATGAATCAGTATTTTGCCATATACCTAAAGAAAAAAGTGTGACTGAACAATCAAGATTTGATTTATTTAGTTTTCAGTTTAGATTTACCACAAATATACCAGGAAAAAAATTTTACAAACAAACCAGACTTCTGGCAAAATGGCGCTCTAGGCAGAAGCCCCACGCCGTCCCTCCACAGCAAAGATCCGAAAAACTAAGCCGAACAGAGAAAACAACAATCCTCAAACCCTAAAACATCAAATAAAGAGATAAAGAACTAGGCAAGCACCAAATGGAGTGAGAAAACTGACAGAGAACGGAGAGCGAGGAGAGATTCACGCAGACGTCCCCTACCAGCTAATGCAGCGCGGATCTGCCAACTTGAACTGCTATCGGAGACCAGCAAACGGGGTACGAGAAAACAGCTTCACGGAGCTTCCAGCGGGAGACAAAATAACCGGTAATTTGGGATATATGCTTTCCTACCCCCCACCCTTCTTCACCCCCACTCGGCCTCCTCTGCTTCCCGTGGCCACAGTCTCTTGACCAGGAAACACCGACTGCTTGGATTCCACGCACCCGAACGGGCCGACTCTCTGAGTGCCATTTGTTGGCTGCTGGTGTTGCTTTTTTCCGCTTCTTTTGATTTCTTCCTTACCTCTCACCACCTCCCCATCCTTTCACTCAAATACCTGGCTCCAAGCGTCATCTTTGCTTCTTCCTGAGGAGCTGCAGAGCTCTGGTAATTTGTGATATACGCTTTCCCACTCCCTACCCTTCTTCACACACGCTCGGCCCCCTCTGCTTCCCGTGGACACAGTTTCTTGTCCGAGAAACACAGGCTGCTTAGATTCCACCAGTCCACACTAGCTGGCTCTCTGAGTGTCATTTGTTGTCTGCTGGTGTTGCTTTTTTTTCCGCTTCTTTTGATTTCTTCCTTACCTCTCACCACCTCCCCCTCCTTTTGCTCAAATACCTGGTTCCGTGCGCCATCTTTGTTTCTTCCTGAGGGGCTGTGGAGCTCCATTCGAGTGTGGAGCTGCTTCCTGGTCTGGGCTGCCGCACTGGTGGGATCCCGGGGCTTTTGTTGGTTTGTTTGTTTTGAATTGTTTCTTTGTTTTCTTTTCCTTTTCTTGAGTTGGGAGGCCTCTCCGGCCAGGCGGTGCTGCGTGGCAAGGAGATTACCCCCTCGGCTTGCACAGACGTGCAGAGGGATCCCTGAGGACATTTCTTTTTCCGCTGTTTTTTTTTTTTCCCATTTCTTTTTCTGTTTTTTGGGGTGGTTTTTCTTGTTCTTTTTTTTTTTTAAATCTGTTTTGCTTTCTTTTCCCTCTTTCTCCCTTTTTGTCTTTCTTCATTACTCAGTTTCTCATCTCTCTATATCTTCCTTCTCTTTCTGTTCCCTGAATACTTGGTGTTGTATACCTCTATGCCTTCTAGCCAGGCCGTACTGCAACACCTGAGAGCAACTTCCCCAGACCTCACAGCTGCACCGGTGGGATCCCCGGGAACTTTGTGGTTCTTTAACCTTTCCGATTTTTATTTATTCATTCTTTTCTTTTCTTCCTCTTCCCCTTTCTGTTTTTCTCCATTTCATAGTCTCTCATCTCTCCACTACAACGGCAAGCTCCCCTGGCATTCTTTTTTGTTTGTTTGTATGTTTTTGGCTCCTGTTCTTCTCTCCTCTCTCCCATATCCATCTTAGCTCCACACATAACAATCTCTCCGCTGCGTCCTGCCTACCTGCACCGTGTGCTTGATATCACACCACCAAGTAGCATAGGCACAGCCTGCTGGAACCTGCCCTGCACTGATTGCCGACCCACCCTGGTGGCTGTAGTGGGCGCCACAAACAACCAGTCCCAGTGGCTCCTCTTCGGCTGGACCTGCCCTGCCGTACCATATCTGAGTGACTGACCCTGCCAATTGGAGAGGAGGCGAAAAGTATTGTTCCCATAGATGAGCAAACAACAAACAACACACAGTCCGCCTGCTCAGACATAGTCAAAATTTTTTTTTTTAAACAAGGGACGAAACAAACAAATCTGCAATCAATAAACAAGAAAAATAACTATTTAATGCCCCGAAGATAGCAGACAATATCAAAACATCTACAAAAACGGGACAGGATGTTTCTAGTAGGCTACAAAATAAAACACCAGATGACTTTCCAGCAGAAGAAAA